>NC_057814.1:403726947-403739450 GCF_018294505.1 Triticum aestivum | reverse complement strand
CCGCGGAGTGGCGACGAGCGGGGCGTCCGAGTGACGTAGACACATCCCGTGGAGTGGCGATGCACGGGGCGTCTGATAGAAGTAGAGGCGTCCCGCGGAGTGGCGGCGAGCGGGGCGTCCGAGTGAAGTAGAGGTGTGCCGCAGAGTGACGATGCGTGGAGCGTCCGGTGATGTAGACGCGTGCCGCGGCGTGACGATGCGCGGGGCATCCGAGTGACGACAACGCGCGGGCGGTCGAGTGTCTCATCGAATGGCGACACGCGGAGCGGTCGAGTTAGGTAAATTGACGAAGATGTGTCCAGCAGAGTGATGGCGTGCAGGCGGCCGAGTCACTGCACATTAGTCGTCTGGACACAAATTTCATCTCAGTTAACCCGCATGTGGTGTTAGTCGTTCGAAACAAAACGTCCGTCCGAGTGAACTGCTGGCCGAGGACCATGACGGACGAGTGACCCTGCAGGTTAGTAGCCATGAATATTGTTTTGCTGGACTAATGTGTCCCTGCACGGATGCTATTTTGCAACGATTAAAGACCAGGGATGGTTATGCATGCAAGCACAATTAACTAGCATAGAAACCGCGAAAGTTTTGGCTGCAATAATAATTGCTTAATGAGCTGCAGTAATTAACCGCTTAATGAGCCTCTTAATTTGCTACAGTAATTAACCGCTTAACGAGCCGCTTAATGAGCTGCGACAATTAACTGCTTAATTAGGTGATTAAATTAACGAAGGATTATGAGGCGCTCCTTATGCGCACGGGATAGTGGGCTACGTACCCTTTGATGTAGATGACGCAGACGAAGGAGATGCAGGTGGCCGGGTAGCATGCGCTGTCGGCGATGAAAACGAGGGCCGGCGAGCGCGTCACGGGGCGGCAAGCGTGGCACGGGGCCAGCGAGTGCAGCTGGGCCGACGAGTGTGTCATGGGGCGGGCGAGCGCGTCACGGGGCGGCAAGTGTGCACGGTGCTGGGTGCGGCAGAGCATTTCACCGCTCCGGGAGTCGGACGGGGCTAATCTCCTCGCCCCTTCATCCGCACATGCGGCGACCATGTGAGGAATAGCGGACACGGTGTTCGCATAGGAGCCGAAGATGATCCTGTTCTTGGCAAAGGCAAGAGGCCACACAAGTAAAATAGGGAATATATGTAAGAATTGAAACAAATCGTTTGCATCATGGTTCGGTAGACGCCATGCCCCACGGTGGGCACCAACTGTTGTGGGAACGATTCCGACAATAGGAGAGGGGTAGGATAAAGGAGCATGATCTATCGAGATGCAAATGGGTGACACGGTGGTTTTAGCGAGTTCGGGCCTCTCACGGTGGAGATAACAACCCTACGTCTCGTGCTCCGGAGAGGCTTTGTTTATCTGATTCTGTATCCGGAGATTACAATGTATGTGAGAGCGAGGAGAACGGATCCCCATGCCTGATCTAAGTCCGGAGACTAGAGAGGAAGAAGAGAGAGAGGTGGAAGAAAGAGCCCCCTAGTCTAGTGGTGGGGGTGGCTTATATAGAGTGCGCCACCCCCTCACCAACTATGTTACAAAGTGGGGCATGAATGTCATAATGCCAGCCCACTACCAAGCCCTCACTATGAGAATGATGCCGACTGCTTTGCTGCCTGCTGGTCTTCGTATATCCGAGTGAGTCGTACGGTCGAGTGGTGAACTGTCATCCGAGTGGATGGTATGCTGCTTGGTCGAGTGGATAGTATGCTGCTTGTCCGAGTGGATAGTATGTCTGTATGAATTTTATCTAGACCCACATGTTGTGTGGACCCCATGCTTTATGATATTTCAACCCTTTGTGGGCCTACCTGTTATGTGTATCCCCAACAAGTCCCATCCGGACACGGGAGAAGGCCTTCCATCTTGTATATTTACGGCCCACCAGTCCGGCCCATATCACATAGCCCGGACGCCCGGGGACCCCCTAATCCAGGACTCCCTTGGTAGCCCCTGAACCAGGCTTCAATGTAGAGGAGCATGGGCTCCTTTTCAGTCGGCGCGGCCAGGACAGGCGGGGTGGTCAACATTTTCTTCAACTCATGGAAGGCTTGGTCGGCTTGATCATTCCACTCAAAGTGAGTGGACTTCTTCATGAGTCGGTACAGGGGGAGGGCCTTCTCTCCTAGTCGGCTGATAAAACGGTTCAGGGAGGCTAAGCAGCCAGTGAACTTCTACACATCTCGCAGCTTGGTGGGAATGTCCATCCTCTCGATGGCTTTGATCTTGACAGGGTTGCACTCAATGCCGCGTTCGGAGACCAGGAAGCCTAGCAGCTGGCCGGCTGGCACTCCGAACACGCACTTCTCGGGGTTGAGCTTGATCTGGAATCGGCGCAAGTTGGCGAATGTTTCCTTCAGGTCTTCCAGCAAGGTACCGCGCTTCTCTGTCTTCACCACAATGTCGTCTACGTAGACGTGGGCATTTCTACCGAGTTGTTTCAAGAGACATTTCTGCATGCAACGCTGAAAAGTGGCACCGGCGTTTCTCAAGCCGAATGTCATTGTCAGGTATCAGAAAGCTCCAAAGGGTGTGATGAAGGCAGTCTTCAGGCGGTCAGCCGGGTCCAACTTGATCTGATGATACCCTGAGTATGCATCCAAAAAACACAACAGCTCGCATCCGGCTGTGGAGTCTATCACTTGGTCAATCCGTGGCAAAGCAAACGGATCCTTTGGGCAGGCCTTGTTCAAACTTGTGTAGTCTATACACATGCGCCACTTGTTATTCTTCTTCAAAACCAGAACTGGATTGGCAAGCCATTCTGGAAAGAACACTTCCATGATGAAGCCGGCTGCAAGGAGCCGGGCTATCTCTTCTCCCACGATTCTTCGCTTCTCTTCTGATAGTCGGCGGAGGGGTTGCCTGACCGGCTTCGCATCAGCTCGGACATGTAATTTGTGCTCGGCGAAATCCTTCAGGACTCCCGGCATGTCCTTTGGGGACCATGAAAAGATGTCTCGATTCTCACGGAGGAAGTCGGCGAGCTCGCCTTCCTATTTACTGTCCAAGTTCGCCCCAATCACGGCGAACCTCTCCGGGTGTTCCGGGTCTAGAGGTATCTTCTTTGTCTCTTTCGCAGGCTGGAAGGAGCCCTGCGCATCACAGTCCTTGGGGTTGGGGGACAAGGTCGGCTGCTTGCCGGCCATGGCCACAACCCGCTCCAACATCTTCTTCTCTTCGGCCACCACGAGGGACTCGGCCAGTCGGCTGCTGGCCATGGCACACTCGATGGACTTCTTGTAGTCGCCGGCTACCGTGATGATCCCCTTCGAGCTCGGCATCTTCATCTTCAGGTAGGCATAATGGGGCACAACCATGAACTTGGCCAAAGCAGGTCGGCCAAGTAGCGCATGATAGGGGCTCTCCAGGTCCACCACCTCGAACCATATTGCCTCCCAGCGAAAGTGATCTTTGTCTCCGAAGAGAACATCCATCTTGATCTTGCCGATTGGAGAGCAAGATAGGCCGGGTACGATACCATGGAAGACAGTGCGGCTCGGCATGAGCTGCTTTGCTTTGATGTTCAGCTTGTCCATGGTGTCGCGGTACAGTATGTTGATACTGCTTCCGCCGTCTATCAGGATGCGGGAAAATCTGGCAGCTCGCCTCTCCGTCGCAAGGGTGACGTCCAAGACCATAGCATAGGAGCCAGGCGAAGGCATCACCTCTGGGTGGTCGGCCTGGCTCCAGCTGATGGGCTTTTCCGACCAGTGCATGAATTCGGCGGTGCTAGAGGCAACTGCGTTTACTTCTTGGTGTTGCCGGCGTCGGCTGCGCTTGTCGTCGGCTTGACTCGTTAAGACGACGTAGGCGTTGTGCGCTTCGGGGAACTCGTCCTGGATGGCGCCGACTGCAGGCCGGGCCGCCGGCTGCTGGGGAGCTGGAGGCGGCGGGCCGGGAGGCGGAGGCGGCACCATCCCTTCGCCCTTGGTGATGCGGGTGAGCCAGTGGCATTTACGCGTTGTATGGTTGGACGGCTTCGCGCCGCTGTGGAACTTGCAGGGAGCGTCGAGTGCTTGCTCGTAGGAGAAGGACAGCTGCCAGGGCGGCCGGCCTCCCTTCTTGGGAGCGGGCCGCTCCTCGGGCTGCTCGTCTTCAACTGTGGCCACCTGCCGACTGGAGGAAGTCGGCATGGGGCCCTTGCGCTTGTGGTCGTTCTGGTAGGGGCGCCGGTTTGGGTCGCCAGCCGGCGTCTTGGGAGCCGGAGCAACTACTTTCCCCGAGGCATCCACTCGGAGCTCGGTCTTCATGGAGGAGTCGGCGGTGGCGTACTTGTCGGCGGTGATCAGCAACTCATCGAGGGTAGCCGGCTCGTCGCAGAGGAGTCGGTGCTTGAGGAGGGTGCCCTCTCGGCACCCGGCAGTAAAGTACTCGATGGCCTAGACCTCGTGCACTCCCTCGCAGGAGTTGCGGAGCTCGGCCCATCGCGTGAGGTAGTCGCGGGTCGACTCGTTGGGCCCTTGACGCAGAGGGAGAGCTGGCGAGGCTTGGGAGGCCGCTTGTAGGTGCTGGTGAAGTTGCGGACGAAAACCTCGGTGAAGTCCAGCCAGCTGTTGATGCTGTATGGCTTGAGGCTGTTGAGCCACATGCGCACCGTCCCTTGCAGCATCAAGGGGACGTACTTCACGGCGACGCGCCGATTGCCGTTGGCGATGCTGACGGCTGTGGAGTAGTCGATGAGCCAATCTTCCGGCTTCACCGAGCCGTTGTACTTGGGTGTGTCTCTGGGGAGCGAGAACCCTTTGGGGAAGGGCTCGTCGCGGATGCGGGGGCCAAAGCATGGCGGGCCGACATCGTCTTCTTCTTCTAACGCCAAGGACCGAGCAAGGCGGTCGATCCTGTGGCGGGCGTCACTCTCGCCGACTCCTTCTCGGCGGCCGAGTTGGTCGCCAAGAGTCGGATGCGTGATGGGCGGCGGAGTGAGGCGTCTTTCTCTTCGAGGCGGGGGGGGGCAGCAGGTTTCCTTGATGTTCGACCGCCCGAGGGCGGCCATCCATGTCGCGCTCGATAGTGATGCGAGTCCGGCTGCGGCTGGCAGCCGGCTCCTTGTCTTTTCTCTGGTGCGTGCCGCTCGCAGTCGGCGAGCGGGACGTCGCGGCGTGCTCCCGGCGCGGGGGATGACTATCAGCACGGGTGCTGGCTTCGTGCCGTTCTGCAGCCGCGTCGATCAGCTGCTGGATCCGTCTTGTCATGTATGGGAGCTCTTCGGCTCCCAGCCCATTGAGCTCCTCTGCAGCCGCCTGAGCGGCTCGCAGATTCTCGAGCGGGGTGGCGTAGACGGGGCGATCTGCGCCCAGCATGCTGGCAACGGCTGCGCCGCGCTTCTGGACGAAGCCGGCTCGGCTCGGGCCGCTGGGCGGCGGCGTCCCAAAGGCAGCGCGGTCGACTTCGCGCTGGTGGGCCTCAGCGAGGCATCTCATCGAGGCTATCTTCTTGCTCTCCGTGATGAGGGCAAGACGGCGTGCCTCCAGGGTCTCGGCGTCGGCGTCGGCTGGAATGGGGATGGAGAGGTCGTGCAGCGCCGCTTGCTGAGCGTCGCGGGCGCTCCCGCCCGAGTTGGAGACGTGGCTGATGACCAGCACTTCGGTGACAGCGCTGCTGCCGCTGTCAGCTCGAGGGAGTGGGTCGTCGAATACCACCACGTCGGAGGGGTAGGCGTCGAGCGACGCGGTGTCGGAGTCGATGAGCATCGGGTCGGTGGAGCCGACAGACTCCATGTCCGCAGCAGGCTCGCTGGAGACGTGAAGTTGGTCGAGGAGGCTGACGAGGCGGCTCTCGGGGTAATCGGTGCCTGCGTCGGACGCAGGCTCGTCGGAGATGCGAGTCTCGCCGAGCAGATCGGCGAGGCGGCTCGCTGTGCAGGCGTTGTCGACGCCTTGCAGCGCGTCGGGGCAAACGCCATCGGGCGCAGCAGGCTGGCTGCGCTCGCGGGGAAGGAAGAAGGTTCCCGTCCAGAACAGGTCTCCGAACAACGGTGCACCTGGCCCCACGGTGGGCGCCAAATGTCGGGTGGTTGGTGCGACATATGCCAAGGGATGGCTTATCATTGTGGGAGCCAATAAAACGTCGCCGGTGCCTGGAAACGGGATGAGGCGAAGACATGCACGCCGGCGGATCTTACCCAGGTTCGGGGCTCTCCGAGGAGATAACACCCCTAGTCCTGCTCTGCGGGGTCACCGCATGATCACTAGATCGATAAAGAGTAGCTACAATCGCTCCTAGAGCTGTTGGGATCAAGGGAGAAGAAGAACAAGGCTAGCTCTTGCCTCTCTCTATCTATGGTGTGTGTGCGTGTGTGTGCTATGCTTGGGAGCCAAACATGCAGAGGTGCGAACCCTTTGCATGGGTGCTCTGGGGGGTTTATATAGGCCTACCCCCGGGGGTACAATGTTAATCCGACTAGGACCTGGCCCCAGCCGCCAGTGTCTACGCCTGCCGGCTTCTCCGCCGGCTGCTGGGTCCCGCCGGCTGGTGGGTCCCGCCGGCTGCCGGCTCCTCGGTCGACAGGCCGGCCCCACCGCCTAGGGTCTTGTCGGCGGTTGCTTACTGTAGCCGCGCCTCTGATGATGAGGGCTTTGTCGAGGTAAGCGTGGCTACAGTGATCCGCATCGGGGGCTATCACTGTAGCCTCACCTCGTCTTGTCTCCTTAATGGGGCTCCTGCTTCGAGGAAGGGAGTCGCCGGCTTCTGGAGGCCGGCTATGCTCTTGGCCGACTAGGAAAAGCCGGGCCGCCTTCACGCCTCTCTCTGGCTGAAGGGGCCCGCAGTCCTTGGGTCGTACAGGAGTGGGTCGTGGATGACGTCGTAGCTAGCGCGGCTACAGTGCCCGGCCGCACGGGGGACATCCCCCCGTACGGCCTCCTGTAGCCATGCCCGCCTCGGGCTTAGGGGGTCGTGGGCCGCACTGTGGCCACACCCCGTCATGTCGCCGTTATGTAGGAGTGGTTGTGGTCTTGGCCGGCTTCTAGGAGTCGGCGTCCTTCTTGGCCGGCTTCTTGGAGTCGGTGAGGCTGGGTCGCCTTCCGGGAGTCGGCTTTAGCGGTAGCCGGCCGGGGAAGGCGGCCCAAATGCTTGGAGTGCTTGGAGGCCAAAAGGCCTGATAAATTTTCTGAAGAGCCAGGGGTAGTCGGTGTGGCTACCTGTGGCCAATTACTCCGACAGGGGTGCTCGATATTTCGTAGCCTTTATAAGAAGATTGGGATCCACCTTTATACCTCACGCCTTCTTCCTCCTCAGCCCATCTGTCCTCGAGCTCCAGCGCCCAAGTCTCAAACCTTCCCCTCGCTACCAACTACTCCAGCCATGTCCGGATCTGGAGCGCAGGGCAAGTGGATGGCCCTCTTTGTCACGGAGGGGACCATCTAGGAACTCCGGAAAGCGGGGTACTTCGCCAAAGAAATCGCCCATCGGCTCCCTGCTGAGAAGCAGATCATCCCCACCCCGGAGCCCAACGAGAGGGTAGTATTCATCCCCCACTTTTCCCGCGGGCTAGGGTTTCCTCTACACCCCTTCGTCCGCGGGCTCTACTATTACGGGCTAGATTTCCACAATCTATCCCCGAATTCCTTTCTCAACATCTCAGCGTTCATCGTCGTGTGCGAGGCATTCCTCCGCACCCCCCCCCACTTCGGCCTGTGGCTCAAGGTCTTCAACGTGAAGCCAAAAGTGGTCGAGGGTCAACACGCGGAGTGTGGCGGTGCCATGGTGAGCAAGCTCCCTAATGTCACCTGGCCCAAAGGGGTCCTTTGTTGAAACCGTGAAAGGGTGGCAACAGGAGTGGTTCTATGTCACAGAGCCTCACGACGCTGCGTGGGCCGCCACCCCTGAATTCAAATCCGAGCCTCCAATGCGGCTCACATCGTGGGTCAAGAAGGGCCTGGACTGGGCATCGTCCGACGAGGTGATGACGCTGCAGAAGCGCGTCAAGGGCATGATAGAGAAGAACACCAGCCTGGCCGACGTGATCCAGGTGATGCTTTTTCGCCGGATCCTCCCCTGCCAGCACCGAACTCTCCATATGTGGGAGTTCAATCCGGCCAGCCCTCAGACCCTGCAACGATTCTTCGGCACAACGCACGAAGAAATCTAGAAGCTGCTTTTCAAGTCCCAGAAGTCGTGGTCGGACACGACCGAAGACCTCGGCCTCGACTGCGCTCATCCGGCCACTCCGGTAAGTTTTCGGGTTTCCAAATATAACCCCTACTCGGAGATTCGAGGAGTATGCTAATTCTTCCTTCTCTTCTTCAGGTCTGGACGAAGAAAGAAGAGCGGATTAACTGTCTGGCTCCACTGCCCGAAGACCCAGCTATCCCTTTGCTGACGAAGATGCTGGTTCTGATGCCGTACCAGGTGCCGGAGAAGAATGCCAAGAAGAAGGGCAAGGAGGCCAGAAGTGGCCTCCGCCGTAAGGGTACTTCGGACATAGCGTCCGAAGATACCGAAGTTCTCTGCTCCCCTAAGGGAGATGAAGATGAAGAACACGAGGAGGAGAGCAATTCTCCCCTCAAGGGGGGAGATAAGAAGAGAGGGGCATCCGCAGACCTAGAAGCAAAGGCATCCAATAAGGGGAAGCTCTCCCTTCTGGATGAATCAGAATCAGAGGTTGAAGCCGTGCCCGGATGGAACCCCCAGCCGAAGTTCCCAGCCGAATCGTAAGTATTCAAAGATACCGCATATATCCGGCTTTTATAAATTGCAGGGTAACATATCATCTATGTATTTCAATCCGGCCCGTGACCTCCCCCAACAATCATCGTCTTCGGGGAATTCTTTGGCGCCGAAGATGATGGAGAGTGAAACGCCTCCGCGACCCTCTCCTCCTCATGCCACGGACGACACTGAGGTGTTGTCCCAAAGGACCTCTCCGGGCCAGGGAGAGGTGCGGAAGGCCGCAGAAACGGCGCCAGAGGGTAACGCCTCTGCTGCCAAAAACGTGGGTTGCGTGATCCCCATGGGGACTGATGGTGGGAGCCTTGACCAGTCCGGCCCCAACCGAATACTGTTCCGGAGTCCCACATGGCTCCGGATCTGAGCAAGCAGCCCTCTTCGAAGGAGGGGGGAGTGCCGACTCCACTGACGACCTCCATCAATCCGGAGGCGCCGGATACATTGAGGGAAGCACTTCGACGTGCTTCCGTCGTGGAAGAGCACCGTACCCTAATGGGTACGGTGGTTGAGAAGGTTCAGTCTGCAAAAAGCAGGCTAAACAAAGCTTTTACCTGCCTGTTAACAGGCTTTGAGGTATGCGACTCAATATTCTTAGCCACTTTTGCATGTGTAAAAATATGCATGTGTATAGATAGTAGCCCCTGAGACTCTATTTGGCTTTTTTGAAAAAGGGGCCGGACAGAGGATAAAGTATTCCAGAGATAACGTACTTGTCTATTTTGATGAACAGGCTTCACTGCTAGCAGCTTCAGCCAAGGATGCGGAAGTTTCCGAACTCCAGCGGAAACTGAAGTTGGTTGACGATGAGATCGACCGCATTAACAAGCGGTTCGATGAGGCCCAAGGTATGCTTTTAAAAAAGCCAAAATTATAGAGCCAACTCAGCGTTTAAGCTCGTGTGCTGCTATGTGAATGATCGTAGGCAACGTGACCGAGGTCGAGGCCCTCAAGAGTGCCCTTGCCGAAGCCAAGGAGGAGGCGAGGGCAAGCAAAGCAGCTGCAGACAAGGCGGCTAAGGATGTGGAGGCCGAAAAGGCCTTCCGCCTTAAGTATGAGGCGAGGGTGACCGAAGTAGAACAAGCGCTCTAGGAGGCTGCCACCAAATGTGAGTCCTTGGAGGAGAGGAACAAGGCCCAAGCGGCCGATCTCACCAAGGCACTTCAGGCTGCGAAGGAGGCACGGCCCAAGTCCCGGGCTGCTCGCGAGGAAATCAAGCAAGCCGGACAGATAGCGGCTGGTAAGCCTTTTCTTTTACAGAGTATATTCGGCGGTCGAAGATATGCTTTGCTAAATCGACTGTGGAGTGCTCCAGACGCTTTCGAGGATCTCCCGAGGAGTGTTGTTGATGCCGCCCAATATTTTCGGGCCCAAGACGAGAACGCGATGGAGAAGCTCTTCTGGTCGCAGTATTTGGCGCCGGAGCGACCAGCGCTGCTGAACAATGAAATGATGTAGCTGGCGGAGCTACATAGGATGTCCGATGCGGCCATGAAGGACATCATAGTCCGATTGTGGCCCGCCGGACCCACTCCAAGCAGCTACTTCGGTCTGGTCAAGCGACTAGGCGACGCCTTGCCCCGAATAGAGGCGGTGAAGCGCTCGGCATGCATTGAGGGCGCGCGGATGGCCTTTGCCCGTGTCAAAATGCACTGGGCCAAAATGAAGGCCGCCAGCATAGCCGTTGAAGGTCCGCCCGGCGACAAGGCTCACCGCAAGCCGGAGCGCTACTTCGAAGATGTTCTTGAGGGTGCCTGTTTGATAGAGGGCCAATGCTCAAAGGATATTATGTTTGAGTAGTTGTGTCCGAGCGACTGTATCCGAGCTACCCAGACATTATATTATAAACTGAGGCATTTATAATATATCTATGCCTGTTATCATTGAATTACTTTATCTTCTGTGCGGCTGTTTATATCTTTGAGAATTTGCTAGTCGTCGGCTTCAGCCCCCACGTAGGTATTACGGGGGTGTCCGGGATAACACATAATCACTCTTGACCCAACATCTTGGTCCGTAAAATAGGTGTTAGTGCGGCGAACGAGGCAATCGGACCATGTGGCTTTACCACTCATTTAGCCGTAGGAGTTTTACAGTGGGGTCATAAGATAGCCCATGGTGCGTATGCGGCCACCAAACTTAGATGCCTTTAAATGCATGAATGAACACGGCCAGCCCTTTGTGTAATACGGGAGAAATCGCTATAGATTTAATAAGTCGCCGAATTGCTGACCAGCTCTCGCTGCACCACGACAGTCAGTTTTTGGCTTTCTCTACTGAGTTGTTTGACCGGGGTAGCCGGAGACACAATCGCAGTAGTTCTCCCTTTGCTACCCTAGCCGAAAAACGGAAAGGGTTGGTGGCAAGCACAGGAGCCGGGCAACCCAACTATTGACCAAAGAGGTGGTTCGGAGCCGATGCATATAGTGAAGTATTCGGAACGCCGAAGTAAACTCTGAGAGTGTTCGGACTTTCTATCGTTGAAGATATGTATATAGCTTGAGTAGAGCCCCTGGCAATTTAAGTTGTACCAAGGTGTATATGCCAATTTGGACGTAAGTTGGGAAAACAAGGAAAAGGGCCTATACCGAACAAGGCTGGGCAAAACTTTTTTCCTTATAATCTGATTGGTACGTCAAACATATTTTTACAGAGGATGCGATAAGCATCACGGCTATTTTACATGCCGAGGACAAGGGAAAGCTGTATACAGGTCCTAAATTTGGAAAGATGATCTAGAAGATCCTTTGGACATTCTGCCGCACGTCTGCACCGCTTTTCACCTTGGCGTAGGATCCTTTGAGAGGATCGACGATCAAGTATGTAGAAGGGGCCTAGAAGGGGGGCCCTTGTTAGCTCCGGGAATTGATGCGGGCATGTAAATAACCTGAAAAATGAAAACAAGACGAAAAAGGTGGAGCAATATGTAGATCCAGATAGCGTCAAGCCGTATCGTGGACCCTATGTTTAGTATGCCTCCGTCCTTGCCCATGGTATTTTTAACACGTAGTTATGCACGCGCGGTACGTATGCTGCTATCAGGCTAGGGCATTGGCGGAGGCCGAATTGCTAAGCTAGCTCTATATGAGCCGGACTGTCGCTCTGCAAGGTAGACTAGATGTAACACCCCGCATGTAACTTTCCATATTTGTAACTCCGACTCTTGCCATTTCCGGCTATGTGATATGTTTTTCCCTCCGTTGTTGGGTTTTGTCTTTCGTTTTGTATTTTGTCATGTCATGCATTTTCATATCATATCATCATGTGCATTGCATTCGCATACGTGTTCGTCTCATGCATCCGAGCATTTTCCCCGTTGTCCGTTTTCCAATCCGGCGCTCATATCTCCTCCGGTGCACCCCTCTAGTTTTCTTTCATGTGCGTGTGTCAAACTTTCTCGGAATGGACCGAGGCTTGTCAAGTGGCTTTATTATACCACCCGGAGACTACCGCTCAAGTTTCGTTCCATTCGGAGGTCGTTTGGTACTCCAACGGTTAACCGGGCCTCCGCTATGTCCATTTGAGTGTCCAGCAAAAACCCCCTCCAAATCCAGCCCAAAGCCCACCAAACTCTCTTCCATGCTCTAGGTCGTTCGATCACGATCGTGTGGACGAAAACCGCACCTCATTTGGACTCTCCTAGCTCCCTCTACCTATAAATGAGTGGACATCCCGAAAAACGAAATCTCAGACGAAACCCTAACCCTCTCCCTCCGCGCCGCCGGACGCGTCCGTACCCCGCCGGACACGTCCGCCGCCGCGCCCCGTCCAGTCCGGAGCCGCCACGTGTCATCGCCGGCCTTCCACCGCCGCGGCCCGCCAGGCCC
>NC_057814.1:403701959-403726471 GCF_018294505.1 Triticum aestivum | reverse complement strand
CTCGGGTGCTCCCCTCGCCGGCCGTGCTCCCCGCGCCGCCCCCACCGGCGACCGGCGCCTGCCCTCCTCTGGCTCGCCGCCTCCTCCCTCCGCCAAAGGCCCCGCCGGCCTCTCCTCTCCTCCCGCCGGTGAGCCTCCCGCCGGAGTCCCGAGCCCGTCGAGGAGCTCCCCGATCTGGATCTCGCTCGGCGTGAGTTGACTTTTTCCCCGAGCCCGTTTTTCTTCCAAGTCATAATAATTCCATCAGCAAGTGCCTATGTTCGAGACGTGATAACTTTGTGCATGTAGCTCCGATTTGCGCGTATAATATGTCAAATTGTTCGTCTCATGATGCTCTTCATTTTGTTCAATTGCACCATGTTCATTAGAGGTCATCTTGATGCCCAAATATTCGTTGGAAGAGGGCTAGTTGCTGTTAATCTCTGGTTCTTATCAGAACTTGGAGATTTGTCTTTTTTGTATCATTTATTCTGTGCATCTTTTGAGCATGAGCTCTACATGTGTTTTGAAGTATGCCATGCCATCTTTCCAGTGGTATAGTCCATGTATTTTTGTGATCTATGTGGTCACTAGCACAAGCATGCAAAGTAGGCCCCGTAATATTTCTGATTTCAGGGACTTAGTGATTTCTCCAAGTCCTTGTCTGCTGTAATTTTATTGCCATGTAAACTTGATGCTACAGAGAGATCCATGCATATTTTGGAGATGTTCAGTAAGGATGTTTTGTAGATATAGTTGTAATTGATCCAGTCCTGCAATATTTTGCAATTTTAGAGTACCATAGCATGACTCAATCTTGCTCTACTTTTGCTATAAAATATTTCTGGCAGATTCTTAACATGATATGCATTTTTGCCAAGCTTATTGTAGTTTATCCATACATGGTATGCAATTGTTCTTGCCATGGATAGATTCATAAAAATGCCATATTGCTGTAGGTATGCTTGGTTTGTCATGCATTGCTCTGTAGTGAGTGCATCAAGCTCACAAAGAGGCCTACATATTAATATTTCTGCCATGCTCTGTTTTCTGCTAAGTCTGAAACCTGATAACGAAACTTGCTATGTTTACATGCTTGCCATCATATCTTCTGGTCCTTTTTGGCTTATGGTCAGTAAGGGACTTTTGTCATGTGCATTTAGTAGAACACTACTATGCCTTGTTTTGCTATGTTAAGTTCCTGTAGCATGTTGATTTCGTGCTCTGAACATTGCTACCTGATGCTGATTTCTGCCATGTCCAGTTTTTCACTAAGTCTGTGAACCTGTAATCTTTTGCACTTTTGCCATGCTTGTTTGAGCTTGATATGTTGTGAACTAGCCGTAGCTCAGTGTTCATCTTTTGTCAAGCATCTCCTGTAGATTACTTCCATGTGCTTTTTTGCTATGTTGGGGTGCTGTAGCATTGTTACTTGTTGTATGTTAAGTGCTATCTTGCTGTTTATCGCAGATTAGTGTCATTCTTGTTTTGCTTGCCATTTGCAAACCGTGCATCCGATTCCGGTGATCTTTATATCGATTTCGACCGAAATCATCTCATCTTTCCAGTGGCATGCTTGGTTTGCCAAGTTACTGCCATGTTCATCATTTTCCTTCCGGAGCACGCATATGCATCGCATATCATATCTTGCATATCATACATGTTTTGCATCATGTTGCTTGCGTATTTCTCGTTGTTGATTGTGGTTCCGTTTGTTTGTGTTCTTGTTTTGGGTAGAGCCGGGAGACGAGTTCGTGAATGAGGAACCTGTCGAGTACGCTTACGAGGATCAAGCTTTCGACAACTCTGAGAACCTTGCAGGCAAGATGACCACCCCTCGAAATCACTTCTATCTTTGCTATGCTAGTTGTTCGCTCTATTGCCATGCTCGCTACCTATCACTTGCTATATCATGTCTCCTATTTCAGCCATGTCAGCCCCTAACCATCCTTTCCTAGCAAACCGTTGTTTGGCTATGTTACCGCTTTTGCTCAGCCCCTCTTATAGCGTTGCTAGCTGCAGGTGAAGTTGAAGTTTGTTCCATGTAGGAACATGGATATGTTGGGATATCACAGTATCTCTTATTTATTTAATGCATCTATTTATTTTGGTTAAGGGTGGAAGGCTCGGCCTTATGCCTGGTGTTTTGTTCCACTCTTGCCGCCCTAGTTACTGTTTAACCGGGATTATGTTCCTTGAGTTTGCGTTCCTTACGCGGTCGGGTGATTTATGGGACCCCCTTGACAGTTCGCCTTGAATAAAACTCCTCCAGCAAGGCCCAACCTTGGTTTTACCATTTGCGACCTATACCTTTTTCCCCCGGGTTTTCTAGAGCCCGAGGGTCATCTTTATTTTAAACCCCCGGGCCAGTGCTCCTCTGAGTATTGGTCCAAACTGTCAGTCACCGGTGGCCACCAGGGGCAACTTTGGTCTGGCCTATCGGAAGCTTGGACAATCCGGTGTGCCCTGAGAACGAGATATGTGCAGCTCCTATCGGGATTTGTCGGCACATTCGGGAGGCTTTGCTGGTCTTGTTTTACCATTGTCGAGATGTCTTGTAAACCGGGATTCCGAGACTGATCGGGTCTTTCCGGGAGAAGGTTTATCCTTCGTTGACCGTGAGAGCTTATGATGGGCTAAGTTGGGACACCCCTGCAGGGTATTATCTTTCAAAAGCCGTGCCCGCGGTTATGAGGCAGATGGGAATTTGTTAATGTCCGGTTGTAGATAACTTGTCACTTGACCCAATTAAAATACACCAAGTGCGTGTGTAGCCGTGATGGTCTCTTCTCGGCGGAGTCCGGGAAGTGAACACGGTCTGTGTTATGTATGACGTAAGTAGGTGTTCAGGACCTCTTCTTGGTCATTGCTAGATGACGCCCGTTCCATTGCTTCTCTTCTCGCTCTCATTTGCGCAAGTTAGCCACCATATATGCTTTTGCCGCTGCAGCTCCACCTCTTTGCACCTCTTTGTCCTATAAGCTTAAATAGTCTTGATCTCGCGGGTGTGAGATTGCTGAGTCCCCGTGACTCACAGATACTTCCAACACCAGTTGCAGGTGCTGACGATGCCAGTGCAGATGATGGCGTCGATCTCAAGTGGGAGTTCGACGAGGAACGTGGTCGTTACTATGTGTCTTTTCCTGATGATCAGTAGTGGAGCCCAGTTGGGACGATCGGGAATCTAGCATTTGGGGTTGTCTTATTTTCATCTGGATTTTGACCGTAACCGGTCTATATGATTGTATTTTGGATGATGTATGATGATATTTATGTATTGTGTGAAGTGGCGATTGTAAGCCAACTCTTTATCCCATTCTTGTTCATTACATGGGATTGTGTGAAGATGACCCTTCTTGCGACAAAACCACTATGCGGTTATGCCTCTAAGTCGTGCCTCGACACGTGGGAGATATAGCCGCATCGTGGGCGTTACACTAGACTCGTTTAACAGTGTCCGGGAGCTTGGCTGCCGGTGTGGTCTTCGGTTTAGCAAAGTCACCCTACACCTCGACTGTGAGGGCCATGGTATGCTCCTTTGTACGGAGGGAGCGCTCCATGTTTCCATTGACTGTGATAACGCCACGTGGTCCAGGCATCTTAAACTTAAGATAAGCGTAGTGCGGGATTGCATCAAAACGGGCGAAAGCAGTTCGTCCAAGTAGTGCGTGATAGCCACTTCGGAACGGGACAATGTCGAAGATCAAATCTTTGCTCTGGAAGTTATCCGGTGAGCCGAAGACGACTTCCAGCGTTATGGATCCTATGCAACAGGCTTCTACGCCGGGTATTACCCCTTTAAAGGTGGTTTTAGTGGGCTTGATTCTTGACGGATCAATGCCCATTTTACGGACGGTGTCCTGATAGAGCAGATTGAGGCTGCTGCCGCCATCCATGAGGACTCGCGTGAGGTGGAATCCGTCGATAATTGGATCGAGGACCAATGCAGCCGAACCTCCATGACGGATACTGGTCGGATGGTCTCTGCGGTCGAAGGTGATCAGACAGGCTGACCACGGATTAAACTTTGGGGCGACTGGCTCTAAGGCATAGACGTCCCTTAACATGCGCTTGCGCTCCCGCTTGGGATATGAGTGGCGTAGATCATGTGCACTGTTTTGGCCTCGGGGGGAAATTTCTTCTGTCCCCCTGTGTTCTGTGGGTGAGGCTCATCATCGTCGTCCTCGCTAGGCGGCCCCTTCCCCTTGTGTTCGGCGTTGAGTGTGTCGGCCTGTTTAAAGACCCAACAATTTCTGTTGGTATGATTGGCAGGCTTGTCGGGGGTGCCATGAATCTAGCAAGGCCGATCGAGTATTCTGTTCAAACTAGATGGACCATCTCTGTTTCCTTTAAATGGCTTCTTCCGTTGACCAGGTTTGGAGCCACTAAATCCGGTGTTGACCACTGTGTCTTCGGTACTTGGTTGTTGCTTCGACGCTTGTGTTTATTGCGTCGTGGCTTGCCATTGCCATCCCTGGCTTCGGAAGTACCGGGGTCGCTGGTGTTGTTGCTTCTACGAGCCAGCCAGCTATCTTCTCCCGCGCAAAAGCGGGTCATGAGTGCGGTAAGGGCTGCCATGGACTTCAACTTTTCTTGGCCGAGGTGTCGGGCGAGCCACTCGTCTCGGACACTGTGTTTAAAGGCCGCGAGGGCTTCGGCGTTCGTACAATCCACAATTTGGTTCTTTTTAATCAAGAACCTGGTCCAAAGTTTCCGGGCTGATTCTCCGGGCTGCTGGACTATGTGGCTAAGGTCATCGGCGTCTAGAGGCCGAACATAGGTACCTTGAAAGTTGTCTCTAAAGGCGTCCTCCAAGTCTTCCCAGCTTCCAATAGAGTTTTCTGGGAGGCTGTTCAACCAATGCTGCGCTGGCCCCTTGAGTTTTATGGGCAGGTACTTGATGGCGTGGAGGTCATCACCACGAGCCATGTGGATGTGGAGAAGAAAATCTTTCATCCATACTGCGGGGTCCGTCGTACCATCGTATGATTTGATGTTCATGGGTTTAAATCCTTCGGGGAACTGGTGCTCCATAACCTCATCGGTGAAGCACAAGGGGCATGCGGCGCCTCTTTATCAAGCGATGTCGCGGCGCAGTTCGGATGAAGTCTGAATGCGGTTCTCGGGTCGAGTGAGGTTGTGCCTGTCACGCCAGGCTTGATAGCCGTCCTCTCATGTCGGAGCACGTCCCCTTGACCCATAGATTGATCTTGTCAGACCGGCTCTACTGTCCAGGTCTTTGCATAAGTCATAGGTATAGCCCGGGGCCGCTGCCTCCCTGCTCGTCGGCATGGTGGCGCGGGCTGGTGTTCGGCGTGGGTAGCCGGTCTGTCCGGTCCGCGCGGTGGGTGGTCGGGCTCGTCGGCGTTTTTATGCTTTGGCGGTATTGGCTCAAGGGCCTCGTCGTCAAATTGAGGTAGTAGCTTACGCTTCGGGTAACTCTTGGCTGGGCGCTCGAGGTCTTATTCCTCGGCTGCTAGGACATTAGTCCATATGTCATTTAGTATATCCTATTCAGCTTGAAGCTGCTGCTGCTTCTTTTTCAGGCTTCTCGCAGTAGCGATTAGCCTGCGCTTAAAGCGCTCTTGCTCGAGGGGCTCCTCCGGCATGATGAAGTCTTCGTCGCCGACGCTCACATCCTCTTCGGAGATCGGTAGGTAGTTACTATCCTTCGAGTCCTCGTTCCCGATTGGATCATCGGGGTTAACTTTCCCGTCTTCCATATCATCATGTTCGGATGTTGGCTCGGCAGGGGCATCTGGGTCTTCGGCGTTCTTCGGAGTGTTATTGTCTTCGGTGTCAGTATTGCTGTCTTTTTTGCGATGCGACTTTGAGCGGCGCCGCTGTCGTCGACATTTTGGAGGTGCTTCGGCAGGCTTGTCCTCAGCCGGATCCTTCTTGCCGTCATCGTCATCCTCTTTGGGAGTATCCACCATGTATACATCATATGTGGAGGTGGCCGTCCACCGTCCGGTAAACGGAGGGTTTTGGCCTTGATCGTCTCCGGCATCGTTGTCCATACCGTCAATGTTTTTGGAGGCGTAATCCAGCATGTCGGTTAGATCCTCGACAGTGGCTATAAAGTGGGTGGTGGGTGGGACGTAAAATCCCCCGCCCTCAGCCCCTAGTCCGGGCTGGGCGTAATTCGGAGGCGATTCCTCTGTGATGGCGAGGGATCGCATTAAGTCCAGGGCCTCATTTAGGAGCGAGGTTTGGACAGAGAGGCGAGGGCCTGCGGGGCCGGCCACGGTGAGGGCCTCCTGGCCGCGCCCGCTTACAGTGGACCTCGAGAGTTCCGATTTAGAGTCCGAGGGAGAGTCTGCCGCTTTAGTGGCAAGGGGAGTTCAGTTTGCTTTTGGGTTTGCTGATGATGCCGTCCCCACCGGGTCTCCGGTAGCGAGTTCCATAACTGCAGAGAGTCTGGCGGGCTCTAATTTCCCGTCTTCGGACCCGGTGGTCCGCTTCGGATCTAAGGCCGAAGCGGCGGTTGTGGTCGCGAATCCTTCGAAGATCAAATCTCCTCGGATATCGGCGACATAGTTTAGGTTCCCGAAAATGATCCAATGAACAGGGGCGTAGCTGTCGATCTGCTCGAAGTGGCCAATCGAGTTGGCACGCAGCGCGAAGCTGCCTAATATGAAGATTTGGCCGGGGAGGAAAGTCTCCTCCGAAACAGCATCATTGTAGACGGTCGAATGAGCCATCGAACCTTCTGTTGACAACACAGAGGAACTCTCAATGAAAGCACCAATGTCGGTGTCACAACCGGCCGATCTCGGGTAGGGGGTCCCGAACTGTGTGTCTGAGGATCGAAGGTAACAGGAGGCAGGGGACACGATGTTTACCCAGGTTTGGGCCCTCTTAACGGAGATAATACCCTACTTCCTGCTTGATTGACTTGGATGAATATGAGGATTACAAGAGTTGATCGACCTCGAGATCGTAATGGCTAAACCCTAAATGTCTAGACTGTATGATTATGATTGCCTCTACGGACTAAACCCTCCGGTTTATATGGACACCGGAGGGGCCTAGGGTTGTACAGAGTCGGTTTACAGAGAAAGGAATCTTCATATCTGAACGCCAAGCTTGCCTTCCACGCCAAGGAGAGTCCCATCCGGACACGGGAGAAGGCCTTCCATCTTGTATATTTACGGCCCACCAGTCCGGCCCATATCACATAGCCCGGACGCCCGATGACCCCCTAATTCAGGACTCCCTCAGCCGCCCCTCCCGGCTTGGGGGGAAAGTTTCCTAGGGGTGGGGGCGCCCAAACTCATCTAGGGTTTTCCCTGTGGCCGCTGCCCCTCCCCTAGGGAAACCCTAGGGCGCCTCCTCCTCCCCTCTTCCCCCTATATATAGTGAGGGAGAGAGAGGGCAGACGTACCCCTTCCCCTGGTGCAGCCCCTCCCTCCTCCAACACCTCCTCCTCCTCCGTAGTGCTTGGCGAAGCCCTGCCGGAGAACCGCAAGTTCCACCACCATGCCGTCGTGCTGCCGGAGCTCTCCCTCAACTTCTCCTCTCCCCTTGCTGGATCAAGAAGGCGGAGACATCCCCGGGCTGTACGTGTGTTGAATGCGGAGGCGCCGTCCGTTCGGCGCTTGGATCGGATCTTCCGCGATTTGAATCGCCGCGAGTATGACTCCATCAACCATGTTCTTGTAACGCTTCCGCTTAGCAATCTTCAAGGGTATGAAGATGCACTCCCCCTCTCTTGTTGCTAGCATCTCCTAGATTGATCTTGGTGACACGTGGGAAAATTTTGAATTATTACTACGTTCCCCAACAGTGGCATCATGGGCTAGGTCTATGCGTAGATTCTATGCACGAGTAGAACACAAAGTAGTTGTGGGAGATGATTTGTTCAATTTGCTTACTATTACTAGCCTTATCTTGATTCAGTGGCATTGTGGGATGAAGCGGCCCGGACCGACCTTACACGTACGCTTATGTGAGACTGGTTCCACCGACTAACATGCACTTGATGCACTACAAAAAAAGACACATCCGTGACATTTTGGGCCGAATAAAAATCTTTTCTGTCATACTTATGACACTTCTATGACGATAATTGTGACAAAACCTGGTATCATCATAGATGTGGTGGGGTCCTACTTCTATGACAGAAAATGGGCTTTTCGTCCTGGGCGGGCCGAAGACGCAGCTACATGACATTCTTTGGGCCGTCCATGACGGAAAAAACCGTGGTAGAAGCGAGGGCGCGAAAATATCGGGGAGTCCCCGGTTACGGTGGGTGGTCGGGGGCCGAGCGATGCGCATTTCTCTCGTACGTACGCGCGTGTGTGCGAGGCGTTGGGCTCTAACTGAACCCGAGCGAGGCGTTGGGCTCTGACTGAACCCGAGCGATTGCACTGCAGGCTACGCGTTACTGAACCCGAGCGATTGATCGATGGCTGTTAACTGAACCCGATCGAGCGATTCCTTTGCTACTGCTGCTAACTGAAGCCGATCGATGCTGCCTCTGGAAGAACAGTGAGCGTTGCTGGGGGGTTTGGATGAACAGTTCCCGGTGGGGGTGGATGAACAGGACCCCGTGGCGTTGCCTCTGGATGAACAGTGAGCATTGCTGGGGGGGTTTGGATGAACAGTTCCTGGTGGGGGTGGATGAACAGGACCCCGATCGTTCGAGCCGGTTGGGGGCTGGATGAACAGGACCCCGTGGAGGGCAGGATGAACAAGACCACCCCGTGGAGGACAGGATGAACAGTAGACGGTGGAGGGTTGGATGAACAGTAGCCCGTGGAGGTGTGGTTGAACAGGAGCCTGTGGAGAGGGCTGGTTGAACAGTAGCCGGTGGAGTAGCGCGCGGTGGAGGCTGGATGAACAAGAGCCCGTGGATGAACAGTCGCAGGTGGAGGCTGGAGGAGGTCGACGGTGGATGAACAGTAGCCCGTGGAGGCTGGAGGGGGTCGACGGTGGAGATGAACAGTATCCCGTGGAGTCCCGTTTTGCGGTACGCCACACCCCTCCCGATGAACAGGACCCCCGTTTCGACCGTAGCGCTCCAACACAAGTCCGTTTCCTCCGTTTTGGGGTATGCCACACCCCTCCCGATCAACAGGACCCCCGTTTCGACCGTAGGAGGTCCGTTTCCTCCGTTTTGCGGTGCGCCAGACCCCTCTCGATGAACAGGATCCCGTTTCGAACGTGGCCGGTCGAACACAAGGCCGTTTCCTCCGTTCTGCGGTACGCCAGGCCTCGTTTCCATCGGCTGTTCCGTCCAAGCCCTCCCGATGAACACGATGACACATTCCGTTCCGACCCAGCCGGTTGGCTCCCCATGAACACGACGACGACGCTGTTTCTCCATTCCGACCCAGCCATGTACACGAGCCCTGGCCGTACGTATGCGCGAGTAGGCGTTCGAGACCCAGCCCGTATGTACGTATGTGGCCGTATTTTCTTTCTTGCACACTGGCCGCTGTACATACGTGTACATGCTACGTGCGCGCCTCTACTACGACACGTGTGCGCCTCTACATCGACCAGTATGTACGTACACGTTCACGACCAGAATGACAATGCTGCGTACGCTTCGACCAGGTGGGTCCCGACTGTCAGGCACTTCCTTGCCTGCGAAGATGCAGTTGGTGGGTCCCAGCAGTCAGGGGGGCGAATTGTTTTTTTTGCCCGGACGTACTTCCTTGCATGCGAAGATGTAGCTGGTGGGTCCCCGCAGTCAGGGGGAAACGTTTTTTTCGTGAAATACGGTGGCCCGTCCGGTGGGTCCCCTCTTTCAGGTGGAGGAATAATTATTTTGCGCGTAATAAGGAGGCACTTCCTTGCTGCGGCCGTGGACCCAGCTGTCAGCCTCTCCACGTACAGTCCACGTCCGATGGAAGCCATTCCTTGACCACGTTGACCATGCCGCGCCGAGAGCACCAGGGTGGTGGACGACGACGAGGCGTAGGAAGGGGACGACGCGGAGCCGGGGAAGACGCGACAGTGGAAGCCCGCGCGGAGAGGAGTACGGGGGTAAACTGGTTCGCTGCGGTCTGAGGTTGCCGTCGCCGCAGGGCCTGGCCAGCGGTGGGAATAGTAGGGGGCAGTGAGGCCTCCGCGGCAGCACAGCTGGCCACGGGAGGCAGGAGCATGCGGCACGACCGGCGCTGCTTTTGTGCGGATGGAGCAAGAAGACCAGAGGTTGAAGAAGCACTAAGGCCGTTGGATGGACATCATACGGTCACTGGAGCTAGAATCGTTCATATTGACTAAGTTGACAAAGCCCTCTGTCCCCATCAACTTAGTAGGCCCACAAGTCAGCCTCCCACCAAGGTGGGTCCCAGCTGGCAGGGGGTATTCATTTTTTTGTGCGCAATAAGGAGGCACTTCCTTGCGTGCGAAGATATAGTTGGTGGGTCCGACCTGTCAGTGGAGGGAACGTTTTTTCGCGAAATATAGAGGCCCTTCCGATGGGTCCCAGATGTCAGGTGGAGGAATCATTATTTTGCGCGTAATAAGGAGGCATTTCCTTGTGTGCGGCTATGTACCCAGCTGTCAGCCTCTCCACGTACAGTCCACTTCCGATGGATGTCGTTCGTTGACCACGTTGACCACGCCGCGCCGAGAGCACCATGGCGGTGGACGACGGCGAGGCCTACGAAGGGAACGACACGGAGCTGGGGAAGACACGGCAGTGGCTGACCACGCGGTGGAGAGTACGAGGGTTGACTGGTTCGGCTGCCGTCGCCGGAAAATAACAGGGGTGTGGGTGAGTAGAGGGATAGACAGGCCAGGGATGCGAGTATATGATGGGGCCGTGAGGCCTGCCCCGCAGCACAGCCGGCCACGGGAGGTGGGAGCAGGCGGTTCCGACGGCGCTGGTTTGGGCGGCTGGGTTAGGAAGATCAGAGACTGAAGAGCACGATTGCCGTTAGATTGACATCTAACGGTCTGACGCTGGTAGAGTCGATTGTTGACTAAGTTTCTTTTTTGATAAACCTTGTGTACGCATGAACTTAGTAGGCCCACAAGTCAGCCTCCAAATCTGTGGCAGACAACATAGAGCCCATTTGCTATTTTTTTAATAATTTGCAGCCCATTTGCTAATTCTTAAGTAAATTATTACAGCCCATTTTCTGCCCAGGACCACAGTCAAAAAGTTTAACCTTATTTTGCATATTTCGGTGGAGTCCGAACTTTTGTAATCCCGAAATGATAAACGTTTTTTTAAGAACTTATTGATTTGCCAAAAAAATCATTTTGTTTTTGTAAGCAAATAAGACGTGGGACAATTGTGTTGGTTTAAGGGAAAACCAGTGGTAAAAAAATCAGCGCTGGGAGGGAAAACAACAACAAAAATAAGGATGTAGATATGAAAAGTGAATTTTATGTATTTTCAATATAATGATACGTGTATATGAACTAGTAAAACTATAGGTAGAGATTAGAAAACGGATGTAGGACATGCGTTTCAAGAGGAAAATAGAAATGGGCTGTGTGTTTGATTCAGTAAAAAAAGTGCCTGCGGATGTTGTAAGACAAAATATAACTAACGCTGGCGGGCCAGAGGCCAGTAGATACCTGCTGGATCTTTGTGCCCGTTATCGTCATGGGCTGGGCCTGTTAAAAACAAAACCAAGCCTGGGCGGTCTACAGCCCAGTTGAAACTTGCTCGACCTAAAAAAACAATATACATGCTCAATAAATGAGAGAATTCTGCAAGTACAGACTGATAATTGGGATGCAGCAGGGATATTGTTTTTTCATCGTGATAATAAGAGCATGCACTTGTTTCGAAAAATTTGGAGAACTGGGAATTCGAACGGCAGGTGCTTATGCTACCCATCAAATAAAAATCAGGTGCCTAAAAATTCGTTTCGAAACAAATGAATGAGCTTTATATCCACGTCGACCCTCGGCATGATGGTTGGAAGCAAATGCCAAGTTCATACCAAAATATCGTTAACAACAATACCAACTTGCGGACGACAAGGTAGTACAAGTACCAATACCAAACTAACTTATAATCTTTTTACTCCTGGCCCTAGTGTTCGTCTGGTAGAAAATCTTGCAGAGGACCAGCTCCCGCTCCTTCTCTTGCTCCAGGTCCCCGAGGTGGTACTGGTGCATCACCCAGTTGGTCCTCTGCTGGTCGAAGTTATTGTTGGTGTGCAGCACCAGAACCTTTTTGCTGCTCGTCTGCCGGCCGTTGACCATCACCGGCAAGGTATTGTCGGTGTTGTGCCACATCGCGTGCATGCCGCACTTCGATTGTATCTTGCGACGCGTCCACGTGCCCCTTTTGAACGCCCTGGAATTGCGCTGGAAGAAATGCTTGCTTAGGCCACTCAGTGTGACACCTACAGTATTGTCGAATACAGGTTTTAGTGTACGTAGTTGGCATTTTCATAACATCTTTGGCATGTTGCAGTCACTTGTTTCCCTTTTTATTAACTGTCAAATTGTGATTGCTTCACCAGGTCTGCGTCTAAAAAGAAAAATAGAGCTATAAACAAAGGAATATGTTTGTGCAAGTAGACGGTCGATCGGTGTCTTACCTGGAAATTTCTCAGGATGGGTGTAGCATATGTCGTGCTCGCTGTCGATGGTTGGTATGAACAAATCGATGAGAGGGTGAGATCTCGCGCTGTCAGCACTCACTTTGGCCTCACGGTGCTCGATCAGCTCCTGATCCGTGGGATCGAACTTGACGCCACCCGGCAGCACCGGCCAATCCTTCTTCGACTTGCATGGGTTAATTCCAGTTATATGGTACTCAATGTATGATCAGTCGACTGTTTTAAGTGAATGATGAAAGATTTCGACAGATAAGTGATACTCCAAATCTAAAGTCTAGAATACCCGAACACGCCGCCGGGATTCTTGTGTCACCTCACGCGCAGCGTGTTGTCACATCAATTCAATGTGTGGACATGATGAATAATTTGACCGACGTATACTAGTACTGCTACTGTACTACTTACTAGTCGTATTTAGTGTCACATTTTAACCATAGGTTTAACTAACAAGTACGCACTTGAAGCCTAAGTGATATATATATATATATATATATACTGCACAGCATCTCCATCATCATTATCAGTACATCCTGCGCAGGTGAGTTAGGATGCACTTGATCCCAGAAAGGTATCTATCCTTCAAACCAGAGGAGTGCTTCAAACTAACAACAGTCCAACAAAAGAGGGTCGTGCTACAGCAGCAGAATACATGGCTCAGTCTACATATCTGTACGAATCAAGTTGTGCATATTTGCTGTTGGCATGAACCACATCGCCGCATGTCGGGTTTGCAAAAGCCATCCATCGCATGGAAGCTTGATGCCTTTCACACACTGAAGATTATCTCGCAACAAGCTGTGTCGACGAATCTCTGGATATGGTGATTCATGAAACCCATGGTATGATGTGTAAACACAGCCCCCCTGGCGAATGGAAGTTGCATAGCACAGTAATCATCGCCAGTGATATGATCGATGATTGGTTGGATGATCGGATCGGATAATTGAGCCCGAGGAACATGGAGTGGTTGCCGAGGTTGTAAACCCGCCTCCAGTTGAATACGCCTGGCCCAACGGAGCTAGGATCTTTCTCGAACACGAAGCAGCCATAGCCATCGATGTCACGAACGCCCCAGGCATTGTACTGCATGTGGTTTGATGAAATGGTTTGGTCAATTTGGTACGTGAAAATGAGCATCAAATGACCACCGTCAGCTGAACGAGCGATAAATCACCACCCATCGGCTGGTATGATTCCAGGTCCTGGAATCATGAAGGCCAGCGCATTTGCGTCTGCTGCAACAATTCAAATTGGAGACCAAAAGGACAAAAATAAACAATCATGTTCAGAGTATGTGTGGAATTAAGATTATTATAACAGTGACACATATCATAGACAGAGAATTGCAATGCCGTGGTCATAATCATACCCCAAGTTTAAAAAAATAAGCCAATAGCTTTCATATTCTAGCAATATATCATGGTTCAAACATCATGTAACAATGAGAGGAAAACAGATATGACAGGGCCTACTCATATTCTACCATAGCAATTACTACAGTTATCATATCAACTCTAAGCAATAACATGCGTTGTTATAAAAATCCTGGAAATGAGAGTAACATATAGCAATCATGAGGTTATACTCATAATATCTATTCTAACAATCATTAGATACCAATTGTTCTCATATCAACTCTAACAATAACATGTGTGGTCATAAAAATCTAGGAAATGAGAGGAACATATAGCAATGATGTGGTTATAGACATACTATATATTCTAAATTTGTAACAATGAACAGGCAGTCGTATTCTTAAGGTAAAGATGAGATGAGATAGAACAATTACACGATGATAGATTCCACCAGTATAGGCAGCCAATCTGTGCGTCGACCGCATAAATGATGCCCTCGTGCACTATAGCATCAGACAGAAGTGTTGGGTGAAGAGGATCGACGATGAGCCATAACCATGTATGGCGACCAGATTCCAGATAAACTAATCCCATGTTGAACACGGCAATGAGCTTGTAATCCATGTAGTCTTCTGATGGTGTGGGCACTTCGCAGATTACAACCTTCAGCAAACAGAGGTCGAGCCAAAAGCTCGACGCGTCTCATGCGTAGTAGGCAGGAGTGTCCGGTGGGCCACGAGGCTCGATGGCGGCGGTATCCAAAGATGGAAGGGTGATCTCTTGCTGGGTGTAGATATCCATGAGACGCCACGGACTACCGGTTTGGTGGATGAGGACGATCCAGTTGGCCTTCATGCCCGCCCAGTAGTGGTCGCGCATGAAGGGCAGGTGGACGGGTAGTGGTAGCATGTCGAGGGGCACCACGGCAACCTCCGTAGTATCGTCAATTCGGTGTTTGGGCCACCTGCGAGGATCGGGCATCAGCAAGCAGGGTGTCTTGAAAAGAGCTGGCCGGTTGCAGACGAGTACACGGTACAAAGACACCGAGCATGCGGTCAGATGGACGGTGCTGAGTAGGTCCATACGATTACAGATCGGCTCCAAGAGAACATCGGGGAGGGAATTCCAATCGCGGCTCTGCGTGTCAGTTGGTTCTGCCATTGGGTTTTTTGGTGCCTGCGAGCCAGCGGAGAAGTGGATTCGGGCGGGCGAGCGAAGAAGCTTCTCCTGGTGTGACCGAGCAGTGAGCGGGGGGATATGGTACGCGCGAGCTACCAAGGAAGATAGCGCGGGCGGGCGAGCAGTGAGCGGGGGGAATAGGTGTGCGGCCGACGATGGGGAAGAGAGGTGGAAGAAGAAGAGAGGAGGAAGAAGAGTGGAAGACGGGGAAGAAAGTGCATTAAATCTCAATTCTACTACTACTACCAGGATATACCGTCCTTCGGATTGTAAATAGTTACACCGATGACATGTGGGTCTACCACAAGAGGGCCCATTTGTCAGTTAATGGAGGACAGAAGCATGCTCTACTGGCAAACATGATGGCAGTACTGGGTAAGGCTGATTTAGTAACACCAACACGCTGGTTCAGCTTATTAATTAAGTGTCCCATCTGCTGCAGCGTGTATTGTCACTTCACTGCGAAGAGCAGTTGAATAGTTCTCTCTGATCGAGATGGGGAATAATGGATCGTGAAGACTTCCTTTCTACATTATCCCTATGCCTCTATGCTCACTTCACTCATTTTGCTCCGTACGTAGTCACTTGTTGAAATCTCTAGAAAGACAAATACTCCGCATTTGGGAATAGAGGGAGGATTTTACTCCGTATTTGGGAACAGAGGGAGGATTTTACTCCGTATTTGGGAACAAAGGGAGTATCACCATATGGAGGGAATAGAGGAAGCTTGAAATATGAACATGTCAATGGGAGGGAGTAAGCCCCATGCATGCATGCATGCAACATGCAACACTCACACGTACACATGGACGCACGCAACACTCACGCACCCATGCGGCACACAGCACACGACGCAATACACATGCTCACGCTCAAGTGCTCAACCTACTCCCTACGTTCGTGAAAGACTCTACATTTAGAGATTTACACATTGACCAGGGCATAATTAACGCCCAAAAGTTATGTGTGCATGCGACCATTGAGAGAAGAAGATTAAATGAAGGTCGTTGCATGCTGTGATTAAGGATAGACATGTAGCCTATACCTAGAGCACAAGTTGGTGCATTAGTCAATAAATATCGATTTAAATTAAAGGCTAAATGCATTGGAAGTGTAGATGTACTGCACTCTTTGTTTTTTAGCTGATTTCTTTGCTCTGCCAAGTGACAGGTGGGACCCAGAAACCAGGTGACAATTTAACCAGTCAACAAAGTGCCACGTCGACTATGTGGCCGGTCAGTAGGGTGCAATACGGTGCTCTACGATGAGCTAGTGATCGTATAATCACCGTAAAACTATATATAGTGACCGTAAAGAGCGTATTGTTACATACGTTGACCGCCAGCGTATTTTTCTCGTTTCAAATTAAGCCATATTAACCGGAAAGGATGCAGTATGGACTAGTACTAGTACTGCTTTGATATGTCCCGTCAACTCGCCGAACGAGGAGAAGCTTGCTTACTACGCCTCTCCCTCGCCCACGCGCGCGGTGGTTCGCAGGACAAGGAGAGGGTTTTGACTACAGCGCGTCCTCTCGCTCTCCCTCTCCCTCGCCCTCGCCCTCGCGGTGGACGTGCAGCAGCTCAATCGGTGTCAAATTGCCAGAAGCATAATGTGTACTGTAGTATCATCATTGTTGGACCTTCCGAAGAGGCGAAGAGCCAAGTGCAAGGTTCACACGAGTACGAACTGTTGAACCTCCCGAAGAGGGAAAGAGCCAAGCGCAAGGTTTTATAGGAGTTGTTGTCCTAGTAGGAGCGTACTACAACTATAGTGAACGATGCTACTGTATGATGCCGCCACGTCACGTATATCCAAAGCTGTGCCACCTTTTTTTTCTCAAAGAGCATGTTGGAGCCCGTGCAACAACCACACAAGTTGCACGTACACATAACACATTTACTAGTAATAAATTCACAAGGACAAATGCCAATATGCCGCACAAGTTCATCTCCAATTCATGTGATAAATTTGTGCACGACTAGTCTACATATATTCACAGCGCTACCGTTCACAATTTACCGTACTCCACTTACACGTTATAGATGGGCTACATGTCCTCCTCCAGGTTCCAGTCCTAGGTGTTCTTCATGTATGGCACGATACATAGTGGTGGGCAACGGGAATCATTGTCGCAGCTTTCTAGTCCGGTTCCACACGATGGAGACTCATCCAAGCTGAAGCGGCATAAATCAGGGATAGCATGTCCCAGCATGTCGTTCATCCGGCGGTGCGCACGGAAGACACAACCATGCTTCATGAACGGCAGGCCTTCCGTGTCGTGCACGGAAGGTGGCATCCGCTTCACAATGGGGTAGCTGTCCCCAATGAAAAGCGAGTACTCTCCAAGAGCGTTCCTCGGCACCCACGTAGCATCACGGGGGTCGAACTCGGCGCCGTTCATCTGGTACACGCGGCATCTCATATCTGGACACATGGTGACATACATAGTCAAGGTCCATGCATAATAATGTTGTGCTCAAATATGGCGGTCAGTAATACTGTGCAGCAAATAGTACTACTCCGGTATAGAGGAAGTAAAATAACCAGCTTATTATATATAGCCACTGTTGGCTACATGGATGAGATAGTAAGACATGGAAAAACAAAAATGGTGGCAGCTAGTGGGTTCAAGTCTTCAAGGGCCTAGCTAGCTATACGCGTCCTCCAAGGTAAAAAGTACTCCTACTAGTACGTAAGTAGAGTACTAGTACAACAATGAAAGAGAAGGCGAGAGGGTTAAAAAATGGAATACCTGGGTAGATGGTGACGGTCCGATCGTGGTAGATTGTGTGACCATGCTGCACATCAGTGGTACCATGGGTAACGACTGCTAAGATAGTTGATCCCAATATGCCAAAGTCAGCTACAAGGTTCCAAGTTAGACCGAATCGCGGATGCAAATGCACATCCAGGATTGGCGATCTTATTTTGATCGGGGGATGACTGGTCCTTGCAAAATAATGGAGTACCGTTAGGGATGCAAATGATGGTTTGTCCGTTCCGTTTGTAATCTCCCGTACCGTAGGATGGCAACCAGATGAAACAAGTCCCCTGGCTTGTCACCGCAAAGATGCGGCCTAGATGGCGCACGGCGTCTTCGAACGTGCAGGGGTACAAATCTGCCGCCGCCAACATGCGCCAGCCTATGCCGTTACTGCCTCTTGCATTGATGGCAATCCTTATGTCGAACACCGCGATGAGATAGTAATTGTCGTAGCCGCGTCGCTTTGTCGGCGGGTCCGCAATTGCTATCTTCTTCAATCTCATGTAGGCATCATCATACATATTCAAGCCCAGCCAGTCCGGGAGGCCGATCCCAATGGTGGAGAAGGGGTCTACCGGAACGACCGCACTTCTGTGGATGTTGTGCAAAATGATGTTGGTATTCGGCCGGAGGTATGCAAGCCAATCTTCGTTGGCACCGACCCAGACCTATATATAAGACGGTGGGCAGCGGAAAAATTACGGGATTGAAATGGAATAACTAAGTACTACCTGATCAAACTCCATTACTGACCTGCTCATCGGACAAAATCCGACTACCTCTCAACGTCGGCAACTCTAGCGGAGTCAACATGCAACCATGGCCAGGGAGCGGTGGACTGTTCGAAGGATTGTCCCATAGAAGAACCTTCTCCTCGAGGACGCATGGAAGACCAACAAGCATGGCCTTTTCCCAAGCCATTTTAAGCACCGTCTTGAAATAGTTGGTGCAGGAAGCACCGAGTCTTGCGGCGGTGAGGACGTCGGAGCGGCGTGCGATTTCTCCCAGAGGATCGTCGTCCAAGGTCTCCCAGCCCCGACGAGGAGGAGAACTGCCTGGCGAATCCATGGGAGCAGCGATGAACTGCCTTCTCTTCGGGGGGAGGGGAACTGGCGAGGAGGAGATAAGAGCGTAGTAACCGCAGGGCCTCATCCCTTCCAACTGTAGACCGTTCCTTCCAACTGTAGCGAAGGGGTGAGGCTATTATTTACTACTAGTACTAGCATTATGGGACGTTATGGGATTGCATTATACTGTAAATAATAGCACTAGTAAGAAATTTTTGGCACTAGCTAGTAGTTTTTGGCGTGGATTAAGAAATTTTGGGTATGTTTTTGCTATTTTTTGTACACGCCAACTAGTGTCAAAAAACGTCTTACATTATGTGACGGAGGAGTACGTACTCGTACTGTAGCAGTACTAGTACTACTTTCTGAACTAGTAGTGCGAGGGTACTGCTAGTGCTATGTACTGTACTTCTAGTATAGTGCACCAGTTTTGAACTCTTGAATCTCAGGGCCAAGGAGCTACAGTTGGAAGTGGAGGGTACTACTGTTCTCTAGAACCATCGATGTACTATCAATGCAGGGAAAGTACACCTGCGTAGTGGCCTAGTGGGTACTCTCGGTGCTCTATTCAGCCGCTCCTCTCACGTAGCTGGCCTACTCAGCCGCTCCTCTCACGCACACACTAGCAGCCTGTTTATCAGCGACGGTTACTGCGGGGGCAGAACATTTGAGTTATTTGATACAGCCAGACTAGGCTTTTCGCTTCCATTTATGGAGGTGTAATGGATCTCGTCGAACTTTGTTAGTAGTTGCTTCTTTATGGATGAGATGAAGCAAAGCTTTTGCCTCCATTTCAAAAAAAAACGCGTCAAGAGGAATTTCTTTATAGTAGAGCCGATAATGGAGTGAAGTCCATGCGTGCAACGCCACAAGCTATAGAGTAATCCAATGCCCCGCCAAGCTATGGAGTAGTAGTAGAGCACTTTACGTACAGAGCCATATTGCATAGTTCCCAATGCCCCGCCAGGATTTTCTGGCTCCTCGGGCTTAATTGGGAGGCGCTAGTTTAAATATGCTACTAGCTGATGAGGAAGCTGCAAGCGAGGTGCGGCTAGGGCGAGCACGCGAGCCACGAGATGCTGGGAAGGAAAAACCCTTCACATGGCTAGGCTATCCAGTGCACCTAGATTGTGGTGCCGCACGTCCGTTTGAGTTCAAAACTCAAACTACCCGTGTAAAATATTGGCTCGCAGCGAAGTTACTATTTAAAAAAAAGGCCATCGTGCATTCGGCCGGGATCGAACCCACAAAACGAGGTATACACTCCCGCGACCACTAGTAGTACTCGTTGGAGTACAACGCAACCTAGAATCGCCTTTTGTCGCTAGTAGTACATTGTTCCTTACAAGAAACCCCTAATAGTGCAAGAAACCACTAATAATGCCAAGAAACTACTACCACTTGCATACATGGCAGACTTAAGATAAGACTACCTTATCAACCATTGTACATGCTCTTACCAACCAGCCCTACCAAGAAATGACTACTCTACAAAGTGCCGTTGTAGGCACGTTTCAACCCATGGCCCTGTTTGGATACATTTGTTGTCAATCTAACCCTGCCATCCAAACACCACTTTGGTTAGAGTTAGTTCAGGGTTAGAATATAACCTCTGACTTAGAGTATCCAAACAGGGCCCGTGTCGCCCATTAAGTCAACGCCTTTTATTCGACCGGGCGTTATGACTTGTGGGACCTACATGTCAGTCTGCACAAAAATCCCCGAGTGACCTCCTACCTCCGGCCCGTCCACCTAGTCATCCTCGGCCATGGGACGCAACTACCGCCGCCGGTAGAAGGCAAGGTGAAAACCGCCGGTGGTGCGGAGCCCATCTTGCGGCAGCCCGGATGCCAGCTCCGTCTGGCGCTCGCGGCCGCTAGCTAGCCAAGATAGCTCCGTCCAGCTGCTTGTCTGCAAGATTTGCTAGCTAGATTGGCACGGCGGCGCGGCGGCTTGCTCGCGCCCGCCGCGCTAAGGCCAGCCATCTGGCTCGAACGAAGGCCAGCGCGGCGGCTTGCTCGCTCGTGAGTCACGCTCGGGCCAGCCTGCCAACCCGTGCGGGGGCCAGCGCGGCGTCCGGCCCGTCGGCGGAGCGGCAGCCAACTCGCTCATCACTGGCGCCACCGACGAACACGCATCAGCACTGTTTGAAGTAATGTTCAGGAAAAATAATGATTTGAGGGGGAATAACAGGATAGAAGGTCAGATGTGGGTCCCTTGTGTCAACGGTCAAACAAAATGTGTTGGTTTAAGCTGCCTCGTCAGCACGGACGTGTGGGCCAACCCTGTCATAAATGGGTTTAAACTAACCTAATCGGTAGGTAGTAGTTTTGGCATGGATTAAGAAATTTTGGGTATGTTTTTGCTATTTTTTGTACGATAGATTCTTCCTAGGGCTGGTTGAAAGTGGTAGTTTTTTGTTAAATACTCTACATATTGTAAGTAGGAGTGAAAGTTAAGCTTTGGAACCCAATAAGCAAGGCTAGTTACATAGTGCATATGTGTACATGATTGAAAGTAAATATCAACCATGAGTGACTAATATCTTGATGGAAAACTCGAAACTATGGAATACTAGGGAATTTTTTTTGCATGGTTGGAAATACTAGCAATGTTCATGTGCGTTGCAATGAATCATAATTAGAATAATACTTATTCACAAACTTGATACAAAACACTCTAATTTTGATATACATATATCACTAGAGATATATTATGTTTCAATTAGAATATATTCCTTGGGCTGTTTTGGTGAGGTCAGGGAGGGATGTGGTTGGTTTTAAGATACTAATTATGGGTTTTTCTGCAAATTAGTAGACAAGTGGGATGTTTGTGAGAAAAGGCAACAACTTACCTCACAGTCGTTAGATGTAGATCTAATGGTCACAAACGACGGATGGCGGACACACCATCATCACCAACTTAGTCTTCTGTAGGAGTACTAGCAAGATCCGTGCATTGCACAGAACATCAAGATGCATTTTTTTATAAAAACACTCATTGTGATTGACCCATGCGGGAGTAATCCCATGTGTAAAAACTAATGATATCTCGAGAAATAGGAGATAAGGTGAAGAGGAGTGGGGCGTGGTGGTGATCGGTGGTCGGACTGAGCGGAGGCATGGGGATTGATGACGCCGGCAGCGGCCACCAGGCCAGTTTGTTCCAGAGGCTTCCTTTCTTAATTGCTCAACAATGAGGTTGTTGGAGATAAGGATGAACCAGGGAAGGCCTTGTCTGCAAATGTGGAGAGGGGTGCGGGTATCTTTTAGTTTAATTTCCATCAGTCAGATATAGATCGGACGGTCTATATTGCAAGATGGCACGCGTACCATCAACACCAACTCGGTTTTTTATAAGAGAAGAAATATAAGTATGGAGATACAAACGTATTATCGATACTTGTTTCCGTAAACTAGCATCTACATTCTATTCAACGCCTCAGCATGTGAGGCCTTAGCACGATGACTTCTCGACTGTGTAAAACAAAGGTTTTCCCGTCGCCGATAAGGAGGGGGTGACGGCGGCGCACTTTTTGGCTTGCTCTAGTCCTAGTAGTAATACTAGGTGGTCTAAGCATGTGTAGATTTATTCTTTTTCACGTCTCGTGTTCGCCGTACTGCCACGACTGTTGATGAATAGACGGTAAGTTATTCACGGGGAAACCCTTGTTGAGCGTTTTTGCGAGAGAGAGAGAGAGAGAGAGAGAGAGAGAGAGAGAGAGACAGTGTGCGTGTGTGATATGTCTAGAGACTGAGGCAATGATAACAGATTCTTTGTGTCTATGTGTGTGGAGGATAGAGAGAGACATGTACATGGGGCTTTGTGTTGAAGTGGAGACACATATACATAATTAGAGAGTGAGTGTGCGAGATACACATGCGGACATGGGGAGAGATGAGGATCTAGATTGATGGGTGTTTGTGCGTGTCTGTGTGTGTTTGTGCGCGCGTTTGTGTGTGAGAGGGAGTGTGTGTATGTGGAGTAGAGAGACCACTAATGATGTAAACCTAGTATAAGGGAAGGGGAATGGTGTGACATGTGTAGTAGCGGGATAGCATGGGTGCGGGCGGGGGGAGCAGACTATTTGGAAGAGACATCGATTGTGTGTGGGAGAGGGGTGTGAGAGCGAGAGAGAGAGAGAGAGAGAGAGAGAGCTAGCGACGGAGAGAGAGAGGAAGAGAGGGGCGAGAGAGGGGGCGTTTGTGTCCATAAATGGCATATAGATAGGGAGACAATGTTGATGTTGTTTGAAATTGGCCTATGTACGGAGACGCAAGGGAAGCGAGTCATCGTGTGTGTGATAGGGACTTCATGAGAGATCTAGAATAGATGATGTAGAGAACAATGTGCGAGATCGAGAATGATGATACATTAGGGAGCTATGGAAAGAGTCACGACATATATGTATACAGGGAGGAGCTGGGGCGGGTCCGCATGTGGGAGAGATAGAAAGAGGAGAGTGGTGCACAAGGAGACAAAGTGTGTTTGTTTTGCAGTGGGGGTGGTGTGTGAGGTGAGTGTGCGAGAACCACATAACTAGGGAGATAGACGTTTGGGGGCGACATTTTGTGTGTATGGGAAAGATACACTCTACATAGTGTGTGTGCTTGGGAAAGAGAGATGCCGGGAGACCTAGCTAGAGAGTGGGGGAAGAGATGTGTGCATGCCCAAGAGATAAAGTGATAGAGACCTATATTGGGGTCTGGACTTTAGAAGAGAGAGGGGTGTTAATGTGCTCGTGTGTTGGTGTTTGGGGGAGAGAACGACTTCTGTGTGTGTGTGGGGGGGGGGTGGGCGACGAGGGGGGGTTGCTTCAGATAAAGAGTGAGGTGTCTATATTTGAGGGACTTTAGCGTAATTGAGATATACATGGTCAATAGTGTGTGCACTCAAGGTTGATCAATTTGCTTCACAGTTTGGACTATGAGATAACGATACTTTTGAACATGCGTGATATACTTTGATGTACCATAATTACAAACCTAAGATTGGAATTTTGGAATTTGGCTCCATCATTAGCTTTTGTAATTCATTTAAACGGAGGTACATTTTTAAGCCGGGATTTCGTGATTTCAAATTCATATATCAAACCTAGAGATATACACATACGGGCATGTTCAAACTTTATAATCATCCACTTTATTCATACACATACACATTTTTTGCTTTTGTCATCATATTTAGGATAAACACATTTGGAATTTCATTTGAATTGGACCATATGATGGTATTTGCTTGTAGTAGCTCAATGATCCATATTTGAATTGAATGGACAATCTAATTTTCGAGTTGGAGACCTTGATTTTCAAAACTTGCACTTTTTTGCGTGCAAAACAAACAAATTCTCGGCCATGATATCATAGTCGGCTGTACAAGAGCAGAATATAATTTCAGGCGCCAAAAGCTTTCAAACTTCCCGCTCACATCGAAATATCTCGCGCCCGAAAGTTTAGCCCTGTGATATTCCTGTTTTACCCTGCCACATGAACGGAAAAGGGCTACTTTGGTAACTCCATTGTTTTCCCCTCTTTGCCCCCAACATTCTTCCCCAGAGCCCCTCCCCTTCCCCTCCCCGACCCCCCCCCCCAACCACGGCAAGCCGCCGAATATAGTCCTCCGC
>NC_057814.1:403674432-403701856 GCF_018294505.1 Triticum aestivum | reverse complement strand
CGGTGGACCTCACACCGCGACGGATCTACCTTCCGCACCTTGGAACCCCCAACTGCCAACTCACCACTTCACCGGAGCCGCTTCAGCGACTGGCTTCTACACCGCTCCAGATCTCCTTGACCGCCATCATGGTCCACCGCACCGGATCTGCTTAACCGGCGCCCTCGTCCACCACAGTGTAGGCCCTTCAGTGACTCCCTCGTCCGCCCCTTCACTGGCCCTTCATACAAGCCCTCGTCCGCCGCAACAGATCCGCCTCACCGAAAGCACTGTACAATGCGCCCACCGAAGCCTTCGTCCACTGCACCGGACCCGCTACACGGACGCCATATTCAACTCCATCGGCCCTGCTTTACCGATGCCGTAGCCTCATCAGGTTATTTCGATCTGTACTCCTTCGGTTTTTCTCTTTATAGTGCAACTGTTCACTTACCACATATGAGCTTTCTTGTATGTCGACAGGCGCCGCAACCGTAGCACCGGAGCCGCTTCAGCGACGGCGACAGCCGGCCCAAACTCAACCGCAACACGAGCACCATCGACGATCCTTAGCTATCAAGTATGCCAACGATACCCATACGCCGCCGAGAATCAGGTACTATTATCCAACGGCCGGCGCCTACGTTCACTTTCTTAGCATAAGCACCACACCTTTGAATTTCTTCAGGGCATCATTCAGTTTTTCATGAGACGCGTTATTCTGCTTGCACCTGTAGGGCCATACTTCTGGCAGTGAACATTTTACATGTGCTAAATTACATACGAGTGCACATATAGTTAATATGGTTTAGTTTTGTCCTAAGTATTACTATACATCCTAGATATCACTGCCTACTATTTTACTTCTTGCATGCTATATTTATGATAATGGTGTTGTTCTGATGCCACTTGTTGATTCCATCAGACTGCTTCATGTTCTCTATGCTCAATTACACATCAGCAAACTAGCATGTGGTTCCGCTGGTTTTTGTTCGTTTTACCCTACATTTTCTGATGCTAGCTATTACATCACTGCTACGAGCCTCTGTTCATTACTTTTTTGTGTGTTCTTGATCTTACCAAGTTGCATGACTAATTTGATGGTTCTATTAATTATGGAGCTGCCAACCCCATCAAGCAAAATATTTGTTCTTTTGGGGCTGGCACCTCGAACAAGCATAAAAATAGAGGGAAGCAGATATATTGTCGTGTATGCACACCACCCTTCTTTCATTAGTTTAGATGAACCATTGATGATCAATTCGAACCAGTGCATGCGATTAAAAATTAATTTTACCTAAATAGAGGGTGCAGAATAAACTACAACAAGTAGATTTGCAACCACGGGATGCTGACGATATCTTCAAAGAACATTGCAATAGCAGCGAGGCTTCACAGCAACATATGGTAAGCTAGTGTGTTTTAGTACATGTGAAATGTAATGCGTGTGGGCTGCTTTCTTGGCTTGTGCCCTCAACCTGTAATCCTACAGAATAACAAATAGTTCAGTTGTCTGCTTTGCTGTATTGCTTGATTCGAATGTTTGTTTGTTACTTGTTATGCTATACCTGAGTTGGCCAATATGTCAGCAGTGCCTGCTGTACTATCGTAAAGAAATGCATGCCTAGTTCATTTGAGTCCTTAACTTTTCCTCTGAACTTCATCACAAGAATGTCTTCGTAGTTTATATGAGGCCACACTGTTAAGTGCTTTCTCAGATTATTTCAACTGCTTAGATGCCTTCGCAACTTAGCGGTGGTACACTCCCTTTCAACTAGGGATGTCAACTGGGTCCCGTTTAATGTCGATTAAAGTCCACTAGTGGTATGGTAGTTCAAAAGAGTTTTTGTTTTTTGAGGAAAATGAACCAGGGAGCTAGCAAAAACTAACTAGATGGGACTGGCGGATGTCGTTTATTTTCCACTTACGTCCCTAGTTTCATCCTACCATTTTAATTTCTTTTCGACTGATGCTGCTTCGAACCATTTAAATATAGCTTGCCATGCTCGGCAATAATTCGTATGTCGTTTACCATGTAAGCTTACTGCCTGGATCATGCGATAACTATCTCTTACTTATGTCCAACGAAAACCTTTCAGGATGCCGTTCACACTAGGACACAATGTACAACCCCAGAATCTATTTGTGGAAGCAGTGCACCATCCATGTTACCAGATGGTAGGAGTTCAGAGGCAACACAGCCGGAGAGCAGTCTGAGCACTGATATTATAGTTCTTGAGGCTCTACTAGAGGCAGAAAGAGATGGTGTGGCTGCCATGAATGAGCTAATCTCGATCTTGAAGCTGGAAATTATGCAATTAGCTGCACGCATTATGCAAGCAACCCAAGAAATGGAGGAAGTAAGAATGTTGCATTTGAAGACGGAGGAGGTCCTGCTGCTTCTGCTATCTGAAGCCCAGGGTAATCCCAGTTCTTCTTTAGATAGCAGTTGAAATTGTCATTAGATTATTGTACTTGCATGTTGTGTCATGTCTCTGAATGGATTATGTTGTAAGACCCCCTATGTTGTCCATGTGTTGTAATGATCCGAATTTTTTAGGCGAGGTAATCCTCAGTACTTGTATGATTGACATAAGGTGAACTGTTTTTCGTGTGAGCATATTGTATTGGATGAAATAACTGTTTGACTCAAAGTGTATCCAACCTACTGAATTCGAAGATCACGGCATTTCTAAATCATGATCATATATAAAGGTGGAATAAATCTTTGTGGTGGTTTTGAAGAAATAAATAACAAAACGTAGAATTATCTATGGATATTTGTAATCGAATAAAAATTGGATTTGGATTTAGTTGCCAGGGCCCAGGGCAAATGTGAATGCTAATTCTCCCAAGTTTTGAACGAAGCGGCTAAACACCCACTATCATTTGTGGGCTGCCCGAAGCAAGTGTTTGCAAGATGGAAATTACTGTCTACCCCTGACACTTGACATCCTTATCGACCGGATTTGCACTGCTGTCGATAGGGGTAGACTAGTAACTTCAATCAGACATGACACGACGGCCTCTGAGCCCATTCAGACACGGTGGGCGCCAAACGTGGGCGGCAAAACACATTTGATTCAAGCTCGTCCGAAAGACATGTGTCTCTCCCTCCATTTCCCCATTCATCCACGGTGGGCGGCAAAACAAACTCTCCTCGTTCGAAATCGATGTAGGCTAATATTTTAAATAGGGGCAAATGTGTAACTTCCCTCAGACGTGACACAACCGCCCTACCTGTCAGCCCCGTTCATACACCGTGGGCGCCAACCGTGGGAGGCAAAACACCCTCTCCTCGCCCGACATCGTTACCGGCAAATATTTGGGAGATGCGAGATATCCCCAACCGATGTGATGTCCGAAATTTTAAACAGGGGATAAGTTCGTAACTTTCCCACATTTCAGACAAGCGCATCCCAAAGTTTGAGATCCCCCCCTCCCCCTCCATTTCCCCATTCATACACTGTCGGCGCCACGACAACCTCCCCACTGCAGCCAGCCTCCTCCGTCCGCCACCCCATCCTCCACCATGCCGGAGCCGCTACCCCTACCCCGCCATCCACTACAAGAGATGGACATATCTCATCCACGGCGTCGGACCAGGATCCTTTCATCGCGTCGTCTCGCTTCATCGGCGCCGTCGTCCACTTTGTCGTTGCCGCTCCTACGACCGCCTCGTCCACGGCAACAGGATTTATCCCCCAACCCGGTCGTCTGCCATCTAAAGTCTTCTTCCCCGCCGCCGACAGCCATCGCACCCGCAGCACCCTCAACGTATCAGCAGGGGCCTACACGGCGTCGCAAGAGAGGTGGTACTCTTCCATATGTGCTTAAGTTATTGATCTCACCCGGAAAATAGATCTTAAATTGTTTACTGTACTTTTCTTATCCGTACCAAATCGTAGTGGCTAGTTGAATGCAAACATTGGTTGCGAAGTAGCTTTGTCCGGTTTGCACCTTCAGATCCGCCATGTCACGGTCACTATACTCGTAAAGCTTATGGTTTCCCCCCTTTATATTCACTACCATCATCGTAGGTGCTTCCCTGCTTCGTGTCGTGCTAGCACTACTCCTCAAGACCTCAACCCATCAAGCGAAACAACATGCCACTCATAATTCCAAAGCTTACGTGTTGAAATACGAATCTGATATGATGCTCATATTACTAAAACAGAGAACGTTTAATTGGTCACCTAATGTTCCTATATTCGTTTTGAAAAGCATGTGCGCCACCCACTAGTCCAGCTAGTTCCACTTTCCTGATTTTACTCTCGATGCTTAGGGTTTTCCCCATTTATCTACTCTACTATGATCTGCGTAGGTGCTTTCTGTCATACTAGCATTACTCCACCCTTCAAGCTAAACAACACAACACTCAAAATTCCAAAGCTTAGTTATTCAAATATGTTGTGATATGATACTGATATTAGTTAACAGACACATTTAGTTGGTTAGCTAAAGGTCCCACTTGAGTTTCCAAATGCATGTCGTGACATATAGAGAGACAGCAGAATTGCATTTCTTTGTCACTTGTTGACTGTACTTTCTTGTTCATACCAAATCTTAGTTGTTATTTCAAAGCAAATATCGGTTGCTAACTACCCTTTGCGCGGTTTGCAGCTTCAGATCTGCCATCCCACTGCCACGATCAACACTATACTCATCATGCTTACGGTTTCCCCATTTTATGATGACCACGATCAGCCTACATGGTTCGTGTCGTAATAGCACTGCTCCACCCATTGAGCTAAACAAGCTTAGTTGTACAAATTCAAATCTGATATTATGCTGATATTAGTAAAACTGAGAGATGTTTAATTGGTCAGCTAAATGTTCCTACTTTAGTTTTGAAATGCATGTGAGCCACATATGAAGAGACCGGAAGGAATAGTATTTCTCTATGCACTCTGGTTCATCATGGATGGCCAACCGACATTGTATAGAAAGACTTATGATATCTTCAACCTGCTTGCTCTTCTGCTCTTCTTTAAGATGATCCTCTTCTCTTGCGGTCGACTGGTCAAGTCGAGTTATTCTCCCTTAGTATATTTTGAACCTGTCAGGTCAGGTCGACTTGTTCTTCTTTACTATATGTTGAAGCTGTCATCTGCGAAGTATCATCACTTCTGGAGCTCTCATATTTTGAGTAGTAGGCCACATTATATTAATGCACACACCAAATTACAGCATGCATGGCACCTCTTAGAAGTTGCAAAGATAGCACAAAGGGGTTTACAGGGAGGAAGTATTGGATTAGAATCACTTCTACATTACAAGGATAACCTCACTTGTTTTTATGTTTTCATGCATGTCAGGTATTGAACATTATCAAAAGGAATATGAGAATGGGCGCACGAGAGGAATATTGCGGAATGATCCACTGGCTAACAAACTTGGCATGGTGGAGGATGACCTATCTTATTCACCCATCAAGGTGCATGCTCTAACTTGGCAAGGTTGTATTGGTCGCACATATTTTGCATCTGACCTCTTGCATTACTTCTACTTTGTTACACCATCTGCTTAGTTTAAGCATCATATATGAGTATATGCCATACCTATCCATTTTCTGTACCTATTCCATGTGTCGTCATACTATGTTTTTCCAGTCAAATGTTGTTCTTTCGTAATAGATGTCCAAAAGGAAGAGGGTGATTGCAGATCCTCAAGGAGTACAAACTAGGTATTTGGAAAAGGTAGTGATACCTGTTAAATCAGATAGATCAGCAGCCACAGAAAACACGGGCCCAACTGTACCAGACTTTACCCCTACTCTAGTGGCCAAACCCCTATTAGAACTGCTGACAGCCCAGCGTCAGGTACTGTCTATGATATCAATTCAAAATTTGAACTCCTAAATTTATGCATGTGCCTTACCTTCTCTCTTGTATGAAAACTAATTTCAGATGAATATCCTTGCTCAAAGGATCATAGGATCTCACGACAATGCTGGGCTCTGCATTGCTCTTGTCAGTACCTCTTGCCCTTTGTCAGCATACTTACACTCATTGTTGTTTGATTATGTAGCATCACTGTAAATGTTCGCTTCTTTATCCTCCCTTTGCTTGAAATTATAAGATCTATATTTACTCTTAGATAAATGTAGAATTAACACAATGGTTATGAAGTTTTGGATTGCTCATGTAAGTACCTGTTGTCATGTACTCCCTCTGTATCGAATTAATTGTTGATCAATTGGATGTATTTAGAACTTAATAGTGCTAGATACATCAGCGACAACTAATAACGGACGGTGGTGGTATTACTGTACATGCATCGCGAGATAGTTGATTGTCTAGCAGTACTCTGCATCTTATCTGCCCTGCCCTCCACTTTCTCCAAATTATCATATCTACATTTACTCTTACCAAAATGTTAAATAAAGCCAATGCCACTGCACACATTGATGTCTGCATTCCTCTTGTCAGTACCTTTTGCCTTGTAACGTTGTACTTAATTAATTGCTGTATCATCAGTCTGCACCTGAGCTTCATTATCCTCTATTTCTTCCAATATTATTTGATCTATATTTACTCTTTGCAAAATGTAGAATAATGGCAACGCTTATAAAGAATTTTCTTCGGGGAATTTATTGAATTATCTTTCCATCAACATGGAGAAGGGCTTTGTCCAGCCCGTGTTAACATGTAATGTAAGTTCATCCTTCTCAAGCCTTCAAACTTTGTTCTAGTATAGATTTGGATAGGCATCATTTCCTCCACTGTTGTTTACATCTGATTGGATGTTTGCAACAACTACAGTTTTAAATTGTAGTTGTAAAAACATGTTCCTTATGCAGAACAGATCCATTTATTTGCTTATATAATTGTGAAACCTGTTACGTGTCTCCTTGTTTCTCTTTCAGAGTCGTATCTCTTATGCCAGGCAGAACTTTAGGTAAGATAGTGAGCCAAACCATCTTGAGGACAGCGAGATGACCCCAAGGTCCTGTCTTGATGAAGACAGTGAGTTGAAGCTACTCACCAGCAGGTGTGAGATAACCTCTGTGCAGTCGCTGCCTCAATCAGTTCGACTTCTTCAGTCTCAACTTAAAGCGAAAAGGCTTGCTTCAGCTCAGCTCCGACTTGAAGTCAAAGATGTAATGAAGATGTCAGGGGACTGCCTTGCGCACTATGGTGCCATACAGCTAGGGATGAAGTATCTATCGTTGACACAACTGAGGTCTCATCAGCTTGTTCGGCTGCTTGCGGGGGCCCGAGCTTTCCAGGTCTAGTGCCTTCTGAAGTGCTCTCAGTTTTGTATATTCTTTTGTCGGCGCGTTTATATGCACTGGTGGCGACCTTTGATGCCCAGTGTATGTAATCCGCGGTCATGTTGCGCTTTATTATCACCGGGTAGCGAACTTTGATTCCTAATATGCTGTAATTTCTTTGTTGTATAGTATAGGTTTATTCTTTGGTCGGTATGCTGTAATTTAGGCCGGAAGGTTCAGTGGATCTCAGTGTTGTCGGTCTTCAGGCCGGCTCGTTACTCATATGGGCCAAAACATGGGCCTATAATCATCTTGCGCCATTAGCAGGTCTAAACCTATAGTAGTTTCCCGCCTTTAACAGGCCATGGTCTACATATTTACTGTAGTGACGTTGGGCTTCCTACGGGCCGTAGAAACAATGGGCCTTCTACGGGCCGTATCATCAATGGGCCTTAGACGGGCCGTATGATCGATTGGCTAAACATGGGCCAAAAACAGACCGCATTATGGCCGTAAACGGGCTAAAGTTGGAGTCGTCCGTTCATGGGCCGACCATAACGGGCCATCGTTAATAGGCCGTGTTTGATGACGCTATGAAAACGGCCCAACGTATTAACGGGCCACAAACGGGCCGACTGTAACCACGCGCTGAATTTGGCCCACAAGCAGAAAATGGCAGTAACGGGCCGTAAGTAACCGAATGCTGGAAATGAGCCCAAGAATAAATGGGCCCTGAGAAGGACGAAAGATAACACGCTGCAAACGGCCCAATGGATTAATGGGCCGTTAATGGGTATAAAGTGATACACTGTTCATTACGGGCCAGTTTCACCATGGGCCGTTAATGGGCCAAGAGTTACAAAGGGCCTCATCTGGGCCGAAAGACGTCATGGGCCATACATGGGTCGGAACTTAAAATGGGCTGGAATCATATTGGACGGCCCAGATGACGCTACTGGGCATAATTCCGATAGGTCGTAACGGGCCCTGGGTTAGCGGGCTGTAAATGGGCTATATGCGAACAGGTCGTTAACAGGCTTTCCGTGGGCCGGCCCGGCACCTTTTGACCAAGTCAAACGGGCCGGCCTTTTCACAGGAATGGGCCTCTATTGGGCCGTGCCACATGTCAATGTATCATAGGCGCCTTCTGTCCAATGAGTGGATGACATCTGTCCCAACGGTGAGCCGACACGTGTTTCCTCCAGCCAATGATGATTTTACACGTGGAAAATCCCCATTGGTCGGGGCTGTTAGTGGGTTATCGGATCCAAAACCGGCCCCGATAGCTTAACGGCGTTCCGTTACGGTGGATGCCATGTGTCGGTCACCCTTGACGAAAGCACTTCTGTGACGCTCGATTTATCGTCATGGAAGTGGACACTTCCGTGATGATAATTTTGGTAATGTCATGGAACACTTCTACGGCAGCACAGGTATGACTATGTTGATTCTGTCATAAAATTGTCATGGATGTACATGCATGACAAAAAATGCGACCTACTGTGACAAACACGTATCATCACGGAAGTGTATTTTTTTTGTAGTGATGCATAAGGTGGCTAGCGGGTGTCTGTCTCTCCCACTTTAGTCGGATCGGATTTGATGAAGAGGGTCCTTATGAAGGGTAAATACCAATTGGCATATCACCGTTGTGGCTTTTTCATAGGTAAGAAACGTTCTTGCTAGAAACCCCATAGCAGCCACATAAAACATGCAAACAACAATTAGAGGACGTCTAACTTGTTTTTGCAGGGTATGCTATGTGATGTGATATGGCCAAAAGGATGTGATGAATGATATATGTGATGTATGAGATTGATCATGTTCTTGTAATAGGAATCATGACTTGCATGTCGATGAGTATGACAACTAGCAGGAGCCATAGGAGTTGTCTTAATTTATTGTATGACCTGCGAGTCAATATAAACGCCATGTAATTACTTTACTTTATTGCTAACCGTTAGCCATAGTAGTAGAAGTAATAGTTGGCGAGACAACTTCATGAAGACACGATGATGGAGATCATGATGATGGAGATCATGGTGTCATGCCGGTGACGAAGGTGATCATGTCGCGCCTCGAAGATGGAGATCAAAGGCGCAAGATGATATTGGCCATATCATGTCACTTTATGATTTGCATGTGATGTTTGTCATGTTGCATCTTATTTCTTTAGAACGGCGGTAGCATAAAATAAGATGATCCCTCACTAAAAAAATTCAAGAAATGTGTTCCCCCTAACTGTGCACCGTTGCGAAGGTTCGTTGTTTCAAAGCACCACATGATGATCAGGTGTGATAAATTGTAACGTTCGCATACAACGGGTGTAAGCCAGATTTACACATGCCAAACACTTAGGTTGACTTGACGAGCCTAGCATGTACAGACATGGCCTCGGAACACAAGAGACCGAAAGGTGGAACATGAGCCGTATAGTAGATGCGATCAACATGGAGATGTTTACCGTTGATGACTAGTCCGTCTCACGTGATGATCGGACACGGCCTAGTCGATTCGGATCATGTATCACTTAGATGACTAGAGGGATGTCTATCTGAGTGGGAGTTCATTAAATAATTTGATTAATTGAACTCATTATCATGAACATAGTCTAAATTGTCTTTGCAAATTATGTTGTGGATTAATAGCTCGCGCTTTAGCTCCCTGTTTAAATACGTTCCTAGAGAAAGACTAAGTTGAAAGATATGGTAAGCAATTGTGTGGACTAGGGCCGTAGTCTGAGGATTGTCCTCACTGCTACACAGAAGGCTTCTGTCCTTGATGCACCGCTCGGTGTGCCAACCCCTATGGCGTCGTCTGTGGATGTTGTGAACATCTGGCAGACACGTTCTGATGACTACCTAATAGTTTAGTGCGCCATGCTTTACGTCTTAGAGTCGGGGCTCCAAAGGCGTTTTGAACGCCATGGAACATATGAGATGTTCCAAGAGCTGAAATTGGTATTTCAGGCTCATGCCCGTGTTGAGAGGTTGAGACCTCTGACAAGACCTTTGCCTACAAGATGGAGGAGAATAGCTCAACCGGTGAGCATGTGCTCAGAATGTCTGGGTACTTCAATCGCTTGAATCAAGTGGGAGTTAATCTTCCAGATAAGAGAGTGATTGAAAAAGTTCTCCAGTCACTATCACCAAGGTACTAGAGTTTCCTGATGAACTATAACATGCAAGGGAAGATGATCCCGGAGCTGTTCGTCGTGCTTAAGGCTGTAAAGGTAGAAATCAAGAAGGAGCATCAAGTGTTGATGGTTAACAAGACCACTGGTTTCAAAGAAGGGCAAGGGCAAGAAGGGAAATTTCATGAATGGCAAGCCAGTTGCCGCTCCAGTGAAGAAACCCAAGAACCCAAACCCGAGACGAAGTGCTTCTATTAGGGGAACGGTCACTGGTAGCGGAACTGCCTCAAATACTTGCTAGATAATGATGGGGAACGTAGTAATTTCAAAAAACTTCCTACGCACACGCAGGATCATGGTGATGCATAGCAACGAGAGGGGAGAGTGTTGTCCACGTACCCTCGTAGACCGAAAGCGGAAGCGTTAGCACAACGCGGTTGATGTAGTCGTACATCTTCACGATCCGACCGATCTAAGTACCGAATGTACGGCACCTCCGAGTTCAGCACACGTTCAGCACGATGACGTCCCGCAAACTCCGATCCAGCAGAGCTTCACGGGAGAGTTCCGTCAGCACGACGGCGTGATGACGGTGATGATGTTGCTACCGACGCAGGGCTTCGCCTAAGCACCGCTACGATATGATCGAGGTGGAATATGGTGGAGGGGGGCACCGCACAGGGCTAAGAGATCAATTGTTGTCTCTCCAAGGGGTGCCCCCCTCCCCATATATAAAGAAGTGGAGGAGGGGGAGGGCCGGCCCTCTCTATGGCGCGCCCTAGGGGAGTCCTACTCCCACCAGATTCCCCCTTTCCTAGTAGAACTAGGAGCCCTTCCAAGTAGTAGGAGTAGGAGAGAAGGAAAGGGAAAAGAGAAGAGAAGGAAGGAGGGGGCGTCGCCCCTCCCTCTAGTTCAATTCGGACTAAGCCTTGGGGGGCACGCAGCCTCCCCTCTCTCTTTCCCCTAAAACCCAATAAGGCTCATATACTCTCCGGCGAATTCCCGTAACTCTCCGGTACTCCGGAAAATACCCGAATCACTCGGAACCTTTCCGAAGTCCGAATATAGTCGTCCAATATATCGATCTTTACGTCTCGACCATTTCAAGACTCCTCATCATGTCCCCGATCTCATCTGGGACTCCAAACTACCTTCGGTACATCAAAACACATAAACTCATAATACCGATCGTCACCGAACTTTAAGCGTGCGGACCCTACGGGTTCGAGAACTATGTAGACATGACCGAGACACGTCTCCGGTCAATAACCAATAGCGGAATCTGGATGCTCATATTGGCTCCCACATATTCTACGAAGATCTTTATCGGTCAAACCGCATAACAACATACGTTGTTCCCTTTGTCATCGGTATGTTACTTGCCCGAGATTCGATCGTCAGTATCTCAATACCTAGTTCAATCTCGTTACCGGCAAGTCTCTTTACTCGTTCCGTAATGCATCATCCCGCAACTAAATCATTAGTTACATTGCTTGCAAGGCTTATAGTGATGTGTATTACCGAGTGGGCCCAGAGATACCTCTCCGATAATCGGAGTGACAAATCCTAATCTCGAAATACGCCAACTCAACAAGTACCTTCGGCGACACCTGTAGAGCACCTTTATAATCACCCAGTTACGTTCTGACGTTTGGTAGCACACAAAGTGTTCCTCCGGTAAATGGGAGTTGCATAATCTCATAGTCATAGGAACATGTATAAGTCATGAAGAAAGCAATAGCAACATACTGAACGATCAAGTGCTAAGCTAACGGAATGGGTCAAGTCAATCACATCATTCTCCTAATGATGTGATCCTGTTAATCAAATGACAACTCATGTCTATGGCTAGGAAACTCAACCATCTTTGATCAACGAGCTAGTCAAGTAGAGGCATACTAGTGAAACTATGTTTGTGTATGTATTCACACATGTATCACGTTTTCGGTTAATACAATTCTAGCATGAATAATAAACATTTATCATGAAATAAGGAAATAAATAATAACTTTATTATTGCCTCTAGGGCATATTTCCTTCAGTCTCCCACTTGCACTAGAGTCAATAATCTAGTTCACATCGCCATGTGATTTAACACCAATAGTTCACATCATTATGTGATTAACACCCATAGTTCACATCGTCATGTGACCAACACCCAAAGGGTTTACTAGAGTCAATAATCTAGTTCACATTGCTATGTGATTAACACCCAAAGAGTACTAAGGTGTGATCATGTTTTCCTTGTGAGAAAAGTTTAGTCAACGGGTCTGCCACATTCAGAGCCGTATGTATTTTGCAAATATTCTATGTCTACAATACTCTACATGGAGCTACTCTAGCTAATTGCTCCCACTTTCAATATGTATCCAGATCGAGACTCAGAGTCATCCAGATCGGTGTCAAAGCTTGCATCAACGTAACTTTTTACGACGAACTCTTTATCACCTCCATAATCGAGAAATATTTCCTTAGTCTTCTAAGAATAATTTTGACCAATGTCCAGTGATCTACTCCTAAATCACTATTGTACTCCCTTTACGAAAATAGTGTAGGGTATACAATAGATCTGGTATACAGCATGGCATACTTTATAGAACCTATGGCTGAGGCATAGGGAATAACTTTCATTCTCTTTCTATCTTCTGCCATGGTCGGGTTTTGAGTCTTACTCAATTTCACACCTTCTAATACATGCAAGAACTCATTCCTCGACTGTTCCATTTTGAACTACTTCAAAATCTTGTCAAGGCATGTAATCATTGAAAAAACTTATCAAGCGTTTTGATCTATCTCTATAGATCTTGATGTAAGCAGCTCCACCGAGGTCTTTATTTGAAAAACTCCTTTCAAAAACTCCTTTATGCTTTCCTGAAAACTCTACATTATTTCCGATCAAAAATATGTCATTCACATATGTTTATCAGAAATGTTGTAGTGCTCCCACTCACTTTCTTGTAAATACAGGCTTCACCACAAGTCTGTATAAAACTATTTTCTTTGATCAACTCATCAAAGTGTATATTCCAACTCCGAGATGCTTGCACCAGTCCATAGATGGATCGCTGGAGCTTTGCACATTTTCTTAGCACCTTTAGGATTGACAAAACCTTCTGGCTGCATCATATACAACTCTTCTTTAAGAAATTCATTAAGGAATGTAGTTTTGACATCCATTTTATAGATTTCATAAAATATGGCATTTTGCTAACATGATTCGGACAGACTTAAGTATCGCTACGAGTGAGAAAATCTCATCATAGTCAACACTTTGAACATTGTCAAAACCTTTTTTTGACAAGTCTAGCTTTGTAGATAGTAACACTACTATCAGCGTCCGTCTTCCTCTTGAAGATCCATTTATTTTCTATGCCTTGCCGATCATCGGGCAAGTCAATCAAAGTCCACACTTTGTTCTCATGCATGGATCCCATCTCAGATTTCATGGCCTCAAGCCATTTCGCGGAATCTGGGCTCATCATCACTTCCTCATAGTTCGAAGGTTCGTCATGGTCAAGTAACATGATCTCCAGAATAGGATTACCGTACCACACTGGTGCGAAACGTACTCTGGTTGACCTACGAGGTTCGGTAGTAACTTGATCCGAAGCTTCATGATCATCATCATTAACTTCCTCACTAATTGGTGTAAGCATCACTGGAACTGATTTCAGTGATGAACTACTTTCCAATTCGGGAGAAGGTACAATTACCTTATCAAGTTCTACTTTCCTCCCACCCACTTCTTTCGAGGGAAACTCCTTCTCTAGAAAGGATCCATTCTTAGCAACGAATATCTTGCCTTCGGATCTGTGATAGAAGGTGTACCCAACAGTAACTTTTGGGTATCCTATGAAGACGCACTTTTCCGATTTGGGTTTGAGCTTATCAGGATGAAACTTTTTCACATAAGCATCGCAACCCCAAACTTTAAGAAACGACAGCTTAGTTTTCTTGCCAAACCATAGTTCATACAGTGTCGTCTCAATGGATTAGACAGTGCCCTATTTAATGTGAATGCAGCTGTCTCTAATGCATAACCCCAGAACGATAGTGGTAAATCGGTAAGAGACATCATAGATTGCACTATATCCAATAAAGTACGGTTATGGCGTTCGGACACACCATTATGCTGTGGTGTTCCAGGTGGCATGAGTTTGTGAAACTATTCCACATTGTTTTATGTGAAGGCCAAACTTGTAACTCAAATGTTCATCTCCGCGATCAAATCGCAGAATAACTTTTATTTTCTTGTTACAATGATTCTCCACTTCACTCTGAAATTCTTTGAAATTTTCAACTGTTTCAGTTTCATTAAGTAGATATACCCATATCTGCTCAAATCATCTGTGAAGGTCAGGAAATAACGATACCCGCCGCGAGCCTCAACACTCATCGGACAGCATACATCGGTATGTATTATTTCCAATAAGTCACTAGCTCACTCCATTGTTCCGGAGAACGGAGTCTTAGTCATCTTGCCCATGAGGCATGGTTCGCAAGCATTAACTGATTCATAATCAAGTGATTCCAAAAGCCCATTAGCATGGATTTTCTTCATGCGCTTTACACCAATATGACCTAAACGGCAGTGCCATAAATAAGTTGCACTATCATTATTAACTTTGCATCTTTTGGCTTCAATATTATGAATATGTGTATCACTATGATCGAGATCCAACAAACCATTTTCATTGGGTGTATGACCATAGAAGGTTTTATTCATGTAAACAGAACAACAATTATTCTCTAACTTAAATGAATAACCGTATTGCAATAAACATGATCAAATCATATTCATGCTCAACGCAAACACCAAATAACACTTATTTAGGTTCAACACTAATCCCGAAAGTATAGGGAGTGTGCGATGATGATCATATCAATCTTGGAACTACTTCCAACACACATCGTCACTTCACCCTTAACTAGTCTCTGTTCATTCTGCAACTCCTGTTTCGAGTTACTAATCTTAGCAACTGAACTAGTATCAAATACTAAGGGGTTGCTATAAACACTAGTAAAGTACACATCAATAACATGTATATCAAATATACCTTTGTTCACTATGCCATCCTTCTTATCCGCCAAGTATGTAGGGCAGTTCCACTTCTAGTGACCAGTCCCTTTGTAGTAGAAGCACTTAGTCTCAGGCTTAGGTCTAGACTTGGGCTTCTTCACTTGAGCAGCAACTTGCTTGCCGTTCTTCTTGAAGTTCCCCTTCTTCCCTTTGCCCTTTTTCTTGAAACTAGTGGTCTTGTCAACCATCAACACTTGATGTTTTTCTTGATTTCTACCTTCGTCGATTTCAGTATCACAAAGAGCTTAGCAATCGTTTTTGTTTATCCCTTGCATACTATAGTTTATCATGAAGTTCTAGTAACTTGGTGATAGTGACTAGAGAACTCTGTCAATCACTATCTTATCTGGAAGATTAACTCCCACTTGATTCAAGTGATTGTAGTACTCAGACATTCTGAGCACATGCTCACTAGCTGAGCAATTCTCCTCCATCTTGTAGGCAAAGTACTGTCAGAGGTCTCATACCTCTCGACACGGGCATGAGTATGAAATACCAATTTCAACCCTTAGAACATCTTATATGCTCTGTGGCGTTCAAACCATTTTTTAAGTCCCGGTTCTAAGCCGTAAAGTATGGTGCACTAAACTATCAAGTAGTTATCATACCGAGCTTTGTCAAATGTTCATAACGTCTGCATCTGCTCCTGCAATAAGTCTGTCACCTAGCGGTGCATCAAGGACATAATTCTTCTGTGCAGCAATGAGGATAATCCTCATATCACGGATCCAATCCGCATCATTGCTACTAACATCTTTCAACATAGTTTTTCTCTAGGAACATATCAAAAATAAACGGGGAGCAACATCGTGAGCTATTGATCTACAACATAGTTATGCAAATACTATCAGGACTAAGATCATGCTAAATTAAAGTTCAATTTAATCATATTACTTAAGAACTCCCACTTAGATAGACATCCCTCTAATCATCTAAGTGATCACGTGATCCAAATCAACTAAACCATGTGCGATCATCACGTGAGATGGAGTAGTTTTCAATGGTGAACATCACTATGTTGATCATATCTTCTATATGATTCATGCTCGACCTTTCGGTCTCAGTGTTTCGAGGCCATATCTGCATATGCTAGGCTCGTCAAGTTTAACCCGAATATTCTGCGTGTGCAAAACTGGCTTGCACCCATTGTACATGAACGTAGAGCTTATCACACCCGATCATCACGTGGTGTCTCGGCACGACGAACTTTGGCAACGGTGCATACTCAGGGAGAACACTTTTATCTTGAAATTTACTGAGAGATCATCTTATAATGCTACCGTCAATCAAAGCAAAATAAGATGCATAAAGGATAAACATCACATGCAATCAATATAAGTGATATGATATGGCCATCATCATCTTGTGCTTCTGATCTCCATCTCCGAAGCACCGTCATGATCACCATCGTCACCGGCGCGACACCTTGATCTCCATCGTAGCATCGTTGTTGTCTCACCAACTATTGCTTCTACGACTATCACTACCGCTTAGTGATAAAGTAAAGCAATTATAGGGCAATTTCATTGCATACAATAAAGCGACAACCATATGGCTCCTGCCAGTTGCCGATAACTCAGTTACAAAACATGATCATCTCATACAATAAAATATAGCATCATGCATTGACCATATCACATCACAACATGCCCTGCAAAAACAAGTTATACGTCCTCTACTTTGTTGTTGCAAGTTTTACGTGGCTGCTACGGGTTGAGCAAGAACCGTTCTTACCTACGCATCAAAACCACAACGATAGTTCGTCAAGTTAGTGTTGTTTTAACCTTCTCAAGGACCAGGCGTAGCCACACTCGGTTCAACTAAAGTTGGAGAAACTGACACCCGCCAGCCACCTGTGTGCAAAGCATGTCGGTAGAACCAGTCTCGCGTAAGCGTACGCGTAATGTCGGTCCGGGCCACTTCATCCAACAATACCGTCGAACCAAAGTATGACATGCTGGTAAGCAGTACGACTTGTATCGCCCATAACTCACTTGTGTTCTACTCGTGCATATAACATCTACGCATAAAACCAGGCTCGGATGCCACTGATGGGGAACGTAGTAATTTCCAAAAAATTCCTATGCAGACACAGGATCATGGTGATGCATAGCAACGAGAGAGGAGAGTGTTGTCCACGTACCCTCGTAGACCGAAAGCGGAACCGTTAGCATAACGCGGTTGATGTAGTCGTACGTCTTCCCCCTTTCCTAGTAGAACTAGGAGCCCTTCCAAGTAGTAGGAGTAGGAGAGAAGGAAGGAGGGGGCGCCGCCCCTCCCTCTAGTCCAATTCGGACTAAGCCTTGGGGGGCGCGCAGCCTCCCCTCTCTCTTTCCCCTAAAGCCCAATAAGGCCCATATACTCCCCGGCGAATTCCCGTAACTCTCCGATACTCCGGAAAATACCCGAATCACTCAGAACCTTTCCGAAGTCCGAATATAGTCGTCCAATATATCGATCTTTACGTCTCGACCATTTCGAGACTCCTCGTCACGTCCCCGATCTCATCCGGGACTCCGAACTACCTTCAGTACATCAAAACACATAAACTCATAATACCGATCGTCACCGAACTTTAAGCGTGCAGACCCTACGGGTTCGAGAACTATGTAGACATGACCGAGACACGTCTCCGTCAATAACCAATAGCGGAACCTGGATGCTCATATTGGCTCCCACATATTCTACGAAGATCTTTATCGGTCAAACCGCATAACAACATACGTTGTTCCCTTTGTCATCGGTATGTTACTTGCCCGAGATTCGATCGTCGGTATCTCAATACCTAGTTCAATCTCGTTACCGGCAAGTCTCTTTACTCATTTCGTAATACATCATCTCGCAACTAACTCATTAGTTACAATGCTTGCAAGGCTTATAGTGATGTGTATTACCGAGTGGGCCCAGAGATACCTCTCCGACAATCGGAGTGACAAATTCTAATCTCGAAATACGCCAACTCAACAAGTACCTTCGGAGACACCTGTAGAGCACCTTTACAATCACCCAGTTACGTTATGACGTTTGGTAGCACACAAAGTGTTCCTCCGGTAAACGGGAGTTGCATAATCTCATTGTCATAGGAACATGTATAAGTCATGAAGAAAGCAATAGCAACATACTAAACGATCAAGTGCTAAGCTAACGGAATGGGTCAAGTCAATCACATCATTCTCCTAATGATGTGATCCCGTTAATCAAATGACAACTCATGTCTATGGCTAGGAAACTCAACCATCTTTGATCAACGAGCTAGTCAAGTAGAGGCATACTAGTGACACTATGTTTGTCTATGTATTGACACATGTATCAAGTTTCCGGTTAATACAATTCTAGCATGAATAATAAACATTTATCATGAAATAAGGAAATAAATAATAACTTTATTATTGCCTCTAGGGCATATTTCCTTCAGATAAGAAGGCTGGCAACTTCAACAAAAGTATATTTGATATATGTGCTATTGATGTGTACCTTACTAGTACTCCTAGTAGCACCTGGGTATTAGATACCGGTTCAGTTGCTAATATTGGTAACTCAAAACAAAAGCTACGGAATTAATGGAGACTAGCTAAGGCCGAGGTGATGATGTGTGTTGGAAGTGTTTCCAAGGTTGATGTGATCACCATCGCACGCTCCCTCTACCTTCGGGGTTAGTGTAGAACCTAGATAAATGTTGTTTGCATTGGTGTCTGCGTTGAGCATGAACATGATTGGATCATCTTTATTGCAATACGGTTATTCATTTAAGTCAGAGAATGATGGTTATTCTGTTTACATGAATAACACCTTCTATGGTCATGCACCCAATGTGAATGGTTTATTGAATCTCGGTAGTAGTGATACACATGTTCATAACATTGATGCCAAGAGATGTAGAGCTGATAATTATAGTACCACTTTCTTATGGCACTGACGCTTAGGTCATATTGGTGTAAAGCGCATGAAGAACCTCCATGCCGATGGAATTTTGAAGTTACTTGATTTTGAATCACTTGACACATGCGAACCATGCCTCATTGGCAAGATGACTAAAACCCCGTTTTCTTTGTAACAATGGAACGGGCAAGTGACTTGTTGGAAATCATACATGCTGATGTGTGCGGTCCGATTCATGTTGACGCGCGCGGTGGATATCATTATTTTCTCACCTTCACCGATGAATTGAGTAGATATGGGTATATTTACTTAATGAAGCATAAGTCTGAAACGTTTGAAAAGTCCAAGCAATTTCAGAGTGAAGTTGAGAATCATCGTAACAAGAAGATCAAGTTCCTATGATCTGATCAAGGGGAGAGTATCTGAGTTATGAGTTTGGCAATCACTAAAGACAAGGTGGAATCGTTTCACAGTTGACGCTACTTGGAACACCATAGCGTAATGGTGTGTCCGAACATCGTAATCGAACCTTATCGGATATGGTGCGATCTATGATGTCTCTTGCCAATCTACCACTATCATTTTGGGGCTATGCATTAGAGACAACTACATTCACTTTAAATAGGGCACCATCCAAGGTCCGTGGAGATGACACCATATGAACTATGGTTTGGCAAGAAACCTAAGTTGTCGCTTCTTAAGGTTTGGGGCTGTGATGCTTATGTCGAAAGGCTTCAGCCAGAAAAGCTCGAACCCAAAGCGGACAATTGTGTCTCCATAGAATACCCAAAGAAGACGATTGGGTATACCTTCTATCTCAGATCTGAGGGCAAAGTGTTTGTCGCTATAAACAGGTCCTTTCTCGAGAAAGAGTTTCTCGAAAGAATTGAGTGGGAGGAATATAGAACTTGATGAGGTTGTTGAACCTTTACTTCAATCAGAGAGTAGCGGAGCACAGAAAGATGTTTCTGTGGCACCTACCTCAGTTGAAGAGAAAGCTAATGATGACGATCATGGAGCTTCAGATCAAGTTACTATCAAACCTCGTAGGTCGACAAGGGTGTGTGTAACTTCTGAGTGGTAATCCTGTCTTAAAGGTCATGTTGTTGGACAACGATGAACCTATGAGCTATGGAGAAGTGATGGTGGGCCTGGATCCCAACAAATGGCTAGGGGCCATGAAATCCGAGATAGGATCCATGTAAGAGAACAAAGTACGGACTTTGGTGGACTTGCCCGAAGATCGGCAAGCCATTGAGAATAACTGGATCTTTAAGAAGAAGACAGACGCTGATGGTAATATCACCATTTGTGAAGCTCGACTTGTCTCAAAGAAGTTTCCGACAAGTTCAAGGAGTCGACTGTGATGAGACTCTCTCAATCATAGCGATGCTAAAGTCCGTTAGAACTATGTTAGCAGTTGCTGCATTTTCATTTACGAAATCAGGCAGATGGATGTCAAAACAAAGTTTCCTTGACGGTTTCCGTGAGGAAAGGCTGTATGCGATACAACCAGAAGGTTTTGTCAATCCTAAGGATGCTAAAAGGTATGCAAACTCCAGCGATCCTTCTATGGACTGGAGCAAGCATCTCGGAGTTGGATCATACGCTTTGATGAGGTGATCAAAGCTTTTGGGTTTATACAAAGTTTGCAAGAAACTTGTATTTACAAGAAAGTGAGTGGGAGCACTACAACATTTCTGATAGGTATATGTGGATCAGAAATGATGTAGAATTTCTGGAAAGCATAAAGGGTTGTTTGAATGGAGTTTTTCAAAGGAAGACCTGTGTAAAACTGCTTACATATTGGGTATCAAGATCTATAGAGATAGATCAAGACGCCTGATAAGACTTTCATAGAGCTCATACCTTGACATGATCTTGAAGGAGTTCAAGATAGATCAGTCAAAGAAGGAGTTCTTGCCTGAGTTGTAAGGTGTGGAGTTAAGACTTGAAGCTTGACAACGGCAGAAGAAAGAGAAAGGACGAACGTCGTCCCCTATGCCTTAGCCATAGGCTCTATACGATATGCCATCCTATGTACCGCGATGTGCCTTGCCACGTGTCTGGCAAGGGGGTATAAGAGTGATCCAGGAGTGGATTGATACGTCTCCAACGTATCTATAATTTTTGATTGCTCCATGCTATATTATTTACTGTTTTGGACATTATTGGGATTTATTATTCAATTTTATATTATTTTTGGGACTAACCTATTACCCGGAGGCCCAACCCAGAATTGCTAATTTTTGCCTATTTCAGAGTTTCGCAGAAAAGGAATATCAAACGGAGTCCAAACGGAATGAAACCTTCGGGAACGTGATTTTCAGAACAAACAAGATCCAGGAGACTTGGACCCTACGTCAAGAAATAAAGGAGGAGGCCACGAGGTAGGGGGCGCGCCTACCCCCCAGGGTGCGCCCTCCACCCTCGTGGGCCCCCTGTTGCTCCACCGACGTACTCCTTCCTCCTATATATACCTACGTACCCCCAAACGATCAGATACGGAGCCAAAAACCTAATTCCACCGCCGCAACCTTCTGTACCCACGAGATCCCATCTTGGGGCCTGTTTCGGAGCTCCGCCGGAAGGGGCATCGATCACAGAGGGCTTCTACATCATCACCATAGCCCCTCCGATGAAGTGTGAGTAGTTTACCTCAGACCTTCAGGTCCATAGTTAGTAGCTAGATGCCTTCTTTTCTCTTTTTGGATCTCAATACAATGTTCTCCCCCTCTCTCGTGGAGATCTATTCGATGTAATCTTCTTTTGCGGTGTGTTTGTTGAGACCGATGAATTGTGGGTTTATGATCAAGATTATCTATGAACAATATTTGAATCTTCTCTGAATTCTTTTATGTATGATTGGTTATCTTTGCAAGTCTCTTCGAATTATCAGTTTGGTTTGGCCTACTGGATTGATCTTTCTTGCAATGGGAGAAGTGCTTAGCTTTGGGTTCAATCTTGCGGTGTCCTTTCCCAGTGACAGTAGGGGCAGCAAGGCACGTATTGTATTGTTGCCATCGAGGATAACAAGATGGGGTTTTTATCATATTGCATGAATTTATCCCTCTACATCATGTCATCTTGCTTAAGGCGTTAATCTGTTTTTATGAACTTAATACTCTAGATGCATGTTGGATAGCGGTCGATGAGTGGAGTAATAGTAGTAGATGCAGTCAGGAGTCGGTCTACTTGTCTCGGACGTGATGCCTATATACATGATCATACCTAGATATTCTCATAACTATGCTCAATTCTGTCAATTGCTCAACAGTAATTTGTTCACCCACCGTAAAATACTTATGCTCTCGAGAGAAGCCACTAGTGAAACCTATGGCCCCCGGGTCTATCTTCATCATATTAATCTTCCAATAGTTAGTTATTTCCTTTGCTTTTTATTTTGCTTTTATTTTATTTTGCATCTTTATCACAAAAATACAAAAAATATTATCCTATCATAACTATCATATCTCACTCTCGTAAGTGACCGTGTAGGGATTGACAACCCCTTATGGCGTTGGTTGCGAGGATTTATTTGTTTTGTGTAGGTGCGAGGGACTCGCGCGTAGCCTCCTACTGGATTGATACCTTGGTTCTCAAAAACTGAGGGAAATACTTACGCTACTTTGCTGCATCACCCTTTCCTCTTCAAGGGAAAACCAACGCAGTGCTCAAGAGGTAGCAAGAAGGATTTCTGGCGCCGTTGCCGGGGAGGTCTACGCAAAAGTCAACATACCAAGTACCCATCACAAACCCTTATCTCCCGCATTACATTATTGGCCATTTGCCTCTCGTTTTCCTCTCCCCCACTTCACCCTTGCCGTTTTATTCGCCCTCTCTTTTCCGTTTGCCTCTTTTTGCTTGCTTTTTGTTTGCCCGTGTGGTGGATTTGCTTGTTTGTCGCGATGGCTCTACCTAGATTTGGTGATCTTCACCTTAAAAGGTTAGAAGAGATCGAAAGTAACGTCAGGAGTTTTATGGTTTTGCAATTTGAGCATAATAATTTCTTCAGAAACGATCTTAAGGAACAAAAAAAATTTATGAGTTATATGAATAAAGAGCTCGATGATATGTCTAAAGAATTTGATGGTTTAAGATCCCAAATAGCTCGCCTTGAGAAGTTGACTGCTGAAATATCGGATAAGCAGGCTACCTTAGTTAATAAGATGGCCGCTAAACCGGATTTCTATGAAAATAAAGATGAAGATCTAAAAGTTATTGATGTGTCCCCTATTAAATCCTTGTTTTGCAATATGAATCTTGATAATGATGAGACTGAATATGATCCACCTTTACCTAGAAGGCGTTCCAAAAATTCAGAGTTTTTAGATCTTGATGCTAAAATTGATAAAAGTGGGATTGAAGATATCAAAACCCTAGATGTTAATAAACCCACTATTTTGGATTTCAAGGAATTTAATTATGATAATTGCTCTTTGATAGATTGTATTTCCTTGTTGCAATCCGTGCTAAATTCTCCTCATGCTTATAGTCAAAATAAAGCTTTTACCAAACATATCGTTGATGCCTTGATGCAATCTTATGAAGAAAAACTTGAGTTGGAAGTTTCTATCCCTAGAAAACTTTATGATGAGTGGGAACCTACTATTAAAATTAAGATTAAGGATCATGAGTTCTATGATTTATGTGATTTGGGTGCTAGTGTTTCCACTATTCCCAAAACTTTGTGCGATTTGCTAGATTTCCGTGATTTTGATGATTGCTCTCTAAACTTGCACCTTGCGGATTCCACTATTAAGAAACCTATGGGAAGAATTAATGATGTTCTTATTGTTGCAAATAGGAACTATGTGCCCGTAGATTTTATTGTTCTCGATATAGATTGCAATCCTTCATGTCCTATTATTCTTGGTAGACCTTTCCTTAGAACGATTGGTGCAGTTATTGATATGAAGGAAGGGAATATTAGATTCCAATTTCCATTAAAGAAAAGCATGGAACACTTCCCTAGGAAGAAAATAAAATTACCATATGAATCTATCATGAGAGCCACTTATGGATTGCCTACCAAAGATGGCAATACCTAGATCTATCCTTGCTTTTATGCCTAGCTAGGGGCGCTAAACGATAGCGCTTGTTGGGAGGCAACCCAATTTTATTTTTAGTTTTTTTTGCTTTTTGCTTATGTTTAGGAATAAATATTTGTTCTAGCCTCTGGTTAGATGTGTTTTTATGTTTTAATTAGTGTTTGTGCCAAGTTAAACCTATAGGATCTTCTTGGATGATAGTTATTTGATCTTGCTGTAATTTCCAGAAACTTTCTGTTCACGAAAACAATTGTTAAAAATCACCAGAACGTGATAAAATACTGATTCCAATTGATGCTGATCAATAAACAAATTGTCTAGGTAGTCCTATTTTGGCTGATTTTTTGGAGTTCCATAAGTTTGCGTTAGTTACAGATTACTACAGACTGTTCTGTTTTTGACAGATTCTGTTTTTCGTGTGTTGTTTGCTTATTTTGATGAATCTATGGCTAGTAAAATAGTTTATAAACCATAGAGAAGTTGGAATACAGTAGGTTTAACACCAATATAAATAAATAATGAGTTCATTACAGTACCTTGAAGTGGTCTTTTGTTTTCTTTCGCTAACGGAGCTCACGAGATTTTCTGTTGAGTTTTGTGTTGTGAAGTTTTCAAGTTTTGGGTGAAAGATTAGATGGATTATGGAACAAGGAGTGGAAAGAGCCTAAGCTTGGGGATGCCCATGGCACCCCCAAGATAATCTAAGGACACCAAAAAGCCAAAGCTTGGGGATGCCCCAGAAGGCATCCCCTCTTTCGTCTACTTCCATCGGTAACTTTACTTGGAGCTATATTTTTATTCACCACATGATATGTGTTTTGCTTGGAGCGTCTTGTATGATTTGAGTCTTTGCTTTTTAGTTTAACACAATCATCCTTGCTGTACACACCTTTTGAGAGAGCCATACATGATTTGGAATTTGTTAGAATACTCTATGTGCTTCGCTTATATCTTTTGAGTTATATAGTTTTGCTCTAGTGCTTCACTTATATCTTTTAGAGCACGGTGGTGGATTTGTTTTATAGAAACTATTGATCTCTCATGCTTCACTTAGATTATTTTGAGAGTCTTAAATAGCATGGTAATTTGTTTAAATAATCCTAATATGCTAGGTATTCAAGAATAGTAAAAATTCTTATGAGTGTGTTGAATACTATGAGAAGTTTGATGCTTGATAATTGTTTTGAGATATAAAGATGGTGATATTAGAGTCATCCTAGTTGAGTAGTTGTGAATTTGAGAGATACTTGTGTTAAAGGTTGTGATTCCCGTAGCACGTATGGTGAACCGTTATGTGATGAAGTCGGAGCATAATTTATTTATTGATTGTCTTCCTTATGAGTGGCGGTCGGGGACGAGCGATGGTCTTTTCCTACCAATCTATCCCCCTAGGAGCATGCGTGTAATACTTTGCTTTGATAACTTGTAGATTTTTGCAATAAGTATATGAGTTCTTTATGACTAATGTTGAGTCCATGGATTATACGCACTCTTCTTCCTTCCACCATTGCTAGCCTCTCTAATACCGCGCACTTTTCGCCGGTATCATACACCCACCATAAACCTTCCTCAAAACAGCCACCATACCTACCTATCATGGCATTTCCATAGCCATTCCGAGATATGTTGCCATGCAACTTTCCACCGTTCCGTTTATTATGACACGCTCCATCATTGTCATATTGCTTTGCATGATCATGTAGTTGACATCGTATTTGTGGCAAAGCCACCGTTCATAATTCTTTCATACATGTCACTCTTGATTCATTGCATATCCCGGTACACCGCCGGAGGCATTCATATAGAGTCATATTTTGTTCTAAGTATCAAGTTGTAATTGTTGAGTTGTAAGAAAATAAAAGTGTGATGATCTTCATTTTTAGAGCATTGTCCCAAGTGAGGAAAAGGACGATGGAGACTATGGTTCCCTCACAAGTCGGGATGAGACTCCGGACGAAAAAAAAAGAGGCCAAAAAAAGAAGAAAAGGCCCAAATAAAAAAATGAGAGAAAAAGAGAGAAGGGACAATGTTACTATCCTTTTACCACACTTGTGCTTCAAAGTAGCACCATGATCTTCATGATAGAGAGTCTCTCATTTTGTCACGTTCATATACTAGTGGGAATTTTTCATTATAGAACTTGGCTTGTATATTCCAATGATGGGCTTCCTCAAAATGCCCTAGGTCTTCGTGAGCAAGCGAGTTGGATGCACACCCACTTAGTTTTTTTGTTGAGCTTTCATATACTTATAGCTCTAGTGCATCCGTTGCATGGCAATCCCTACTCACTCACATTGATATCTATTGATGGGCATCTCCATAGCCCGTTGATACGCCTAGTTGATGTGAGACTATCTTCTCCCTTTTTGTCTTCTCCACAACCACCATTCTATTCCACATATAGTGCTATGTCCATGGCTCACGCTCATGTATTGCGTGAAGATTGAAAAAGTTTGAGAATGTCAAAAGTATGAAACAATTGCTTGGCTTGTCATCGGGGTTGTGCATGATTTAAATACTTTGTGTGGTGAAGATAGAGCATAGCCAGACTATATGATTTTGTAGGGATAACTTTCTTTGGCCATGTTATTTTGAGAAGACATAATTGCCTTGTTAGTATGCTTGAATTATTATTATTTTTATGTCAATATTAAACTTTTGTCTTGAATCTTTCGGATCTGAATATTCATACCACAATCAAGAAGAATTACATTGAAATTATGCCAAGTAGCACTCCGCATCAAAAATTCTGTTTTTATCATTTACCTACTCGAGGACGAGCAGGAATTAAGCTTGGGGATGCTTGATACGTCTCCAACGTATCTATAATTTTTGATTGCTCCATGCTATATTATCTACTGTTTTGGACATTATTGGGCTTTATTATTCACTTTTATATTATTTTTCGGACTAACCTATTAACCGGTGGCCCAGCCCAGAATTGCTGTTTTTTTTTCCTATTTCAGAGTTTCGCAGAAAAGGAATATCAAACGGAATGAAACCTTCGGGAACGTGATTTTCATAACGAACAAGATCCAGGAGACTTGGACCCTACGTCAAGAAATAAAGGAGGAGGCCACGAGGTA